>NC_081327.1:29152500-29452500 GCF_026419965.1 Kogia breviceps
GTGCCAAGCCTGCTGAATGCTGCTTATCTGGAGAGCGTGTTCCCAGCACCCCGAGTTTGCAGGAGATTAGAGTGCCTTCCTGGAAATCACATGCCACGTTCTGTGGCTGGATAGTCTTAGATCTAGCGTCGTCCAACTCTCCACACCATCCCCCAATTTTGCAAAAGAACCCCAGACAGATCTCGACAAGGAAAAAACAACGTGTCTGGCTTGTCAATAGAACTGCAATCACATTTAAATACATCTTGGACAAGCCTGTTTTTCCTTTGAAGCCTTTGCAAAGAAATCAAGCCTCATTAGACTCAAAGACCAATCCCTCAAGAGCATCTCTCTTTTCACCCTAGTACCAGGGGGCAAACTTACCAGCCTCCAGCACCAGATGAGAAGGAAAGAAACACTCAAGCTTGCAGAAGGCTTTCTTCATCAAGGCTGCAGAAGAGAGGCATTTGCTCCCTCCCTGGCAGAAAATCTGTCCTTAATCCAGAGATTGACTTTATGCCTTGACCACTTATGCACCTAAAAATAAATAGTTTGAAAGAGGAAAATGTTTCTAGCACAAGGAATATAAGGAAGGCACTGCCTCCCCAGGTGTAGATTTTTTTTTAACCTGACATCCTTTTACATGAACATCCACTGCTTTTAAACTCAAGGTGAACAGAATCTCCAACCCAAACTCCCCTGATGGGAACCTGGCAGAATGTCTGCCTTGTCACATCCCACTTGTCTGATGCGTACCTGGATATTTTTTTTGAAAGTCTACTTCTCCAAAATGCCTAATCTTAATATTTTTGACCCTCATTTGTCCCCCAAGCCATTCCCTCATTTGCCTGCAGACACAGCCCTTCGCATCAGTTCTTCTCATTTTCCACTGACACTTGCTCTTCGCTGCTCTTTGCGGCAAAAAATCTGTGCTGTGAACACAGTTTGACATTTCCTGACATTTCATGAACTAATTACACTACAAATAATTAAGCATGTTCACATCTGTAACAAACGAAGGCAAAATGGTTGTCAGCGGGCGTGATTGATGACCTCCCTGAGACTTGATCTGATGAGCTTCTCCCCACCCTGGGCAGGAGCCCGATGCCACTGTATTTGCAATCATGCCTTCAGCCCTTTTCATCAGATCACACCGACGAGATGCTTGAAGAAAAGGATGGGAAAATTAATGACTACAATGAAATATTTGCATTTTTCCAGGGCTGGAAAAAACAATGAACAAGAGATGTGACAACCTCAATTATCTGGTGGTGCTAAGAGCTCAGAGACAGCTCCTGCTGGAGAGAGCTGTTGGGAAGCCCGGGGGTGTCAGGCTGGCTGGAAAAATGGCAGGTGACAAGGACAACATTTTTTTTTATGCTACACAGGCCCACAGAAGCTCAGCTAAAAAGACAAATTGCAGGAGCAATTTCTTATGGAGGGGGAAATTTGTCAGCATTTAAGCTTCTTCCTTTACAAAGGTTGGACCGGGGTATGAAAATAAGCTGGGCAGCAGACAAAGGAATGCAATCTGATATCTGCCAATCGATGTGACTGCCAATGGCTGGGTCTTCTTTGTTTAACACGGTTTGGGGGCTCGCGGTGTAGGCTGCACACTGTACAGGACTGAACACTCCCTGCCCACTGGGAACTCATTTGGAAGGGACCCCAGTCTTCTAGAGACCTAATCTGGCTTTTTCCAAAGCCAGCTCCAGCCAGTTTTCTGGGCAAATTTCCCTCCTGAAGTTGCCCAAACAAATGGATTTATCATCCAACATGATGCCAGCCTAGAGCCAGAATGCCAGAGTGAGCCAGAATGCAAGCATAAAATAAAATAAATACCTTTGGATAAAGGAGAAGGCAAAGCATCTCTCTCTAACCAAGGTCTTTGCCAATGACACCCTGGCAACCGGACATGGCAAAATGGAGTTTTTAAAGATTAATTTTTAAAGTGCAAGACAAATTCCATTATATGAAGTCCTCCCATAATTTTAATTTCACAATGGTCGGTTGTTTTTAAATGGAATAAACAAGTCAATTTACAATCCAATTAGCTGTTTGAAATTTCAGTTGTTGCCATCCATCAAGGTACAGTTGGCCAAGCGAGTACATCTAGGGACACTGGCCACATAGAATGGTATGGAACTGCCACTTTGGTTAGCACAGACTATGTGTAAGATACGCTGTGGGGTGCTTTATGTAGATATTATCTGTTATCCTCACTGCAACCGTCCAAGATAGGTATTGTCATCCACATCACACGGATCAGGAAACTGAGGTTCAGAAAGGTCAAGTGACTTGCCCAAAGTCACACAGCTATTATGGGGCAGAGACAGAATTCAAACCTAGATATTTTGGGCTCCAATGTTTGGGAAACTTTTGCTCTGTGTTCTTGGGGTCCCCACCATGCAGATTCTGAGTAGGTCAGTCAAGTTCATCCGTTCCCCTCAGGGCTGGTGCCCACATCAAAAGGATGGATGATTCATGGTCCTTTGTCTTTGCTCACTGACCTCTTCTCAACCCCCAGCCACTCTCGGATTGAAATGAACATCTTCTCCACTACTGGCCTCCCAACACATCCCATGTCCTGCCCCCAATCCATTAGTGAGATGGAACTTTCTCTCTGCACGAGAAAGAAATCAGCCCGCAGGTTTGGAGGTCCCTGACTCTTAAAACCAAAGCACTCCGAGCCAGGGGGCCTCAAGGCAAAAGTCAGTTCCTTCCTTTCATATCTTAAAGGAATGTGGGCTTCAGGTTTTCCGTTTTGCGTTTGAATCCTACAGGGAAGGTGAGTGGATGATCAGATGTTCTTTCTTCCTTAAAATAGGTGCTGTATGTAAGTCGGCTTTCTGGCTTCTTGCTCAAGGCAGGGCTGGGAAGCACAGATTTAGCAGGGTGGAGGGAGTCCGGAGTAAAGTATCAGGGTTTCAAGGATGGATTTCAGTGTTTTTAAATTACTAGCTCATAGTGTAGATTTAAAGCCCTAGCTGTAGTCTTTCTTCTCCTTCTGTATCAAAACTCAAATGTTTATCCACAATACGCTCAGGTTAGGCTATTAAGAAAGCCTTGTTGTTGGTTGTCTGCAAACAATAAATCTGGGTGTTTTTGACCTTCATTCCACAACTTGACTTCAATATCTGCTAATTCCTTTTTATACAACAAATTGCATCAATCACATGCGCATTTAACCGACTGCGGCTTAAATTGTTTTTGTTCTCGTTCATAAGTTCCTTCTCCAGATTAAATGCTGTCCCACTGAACGAACTGCTCTCGGCTGAAGTGGGAAAGCGTGATTTGATTAGTATAGATTCTGGAATTGGGTAAGTACTGTGTCCGTGTCCTCTCTAGAAAAGAGGTGACGTATCATGGGATATTAAGAATGACCATTTAATGTAAAAACTCAGAGAATACATGAGTTAAATGGAGAAAATGAGAGAAAGCTTTTAAGCATTCTCCCAAGACAGATTGCAGAATAATATTATTGTACATGGAAGAGATGCTGATGGGTACCATCAGGAGGCCATTATAGAAGTGGGGTTTTTAAAGTCATTATGGCAAAAAGCATTTCAGAGCTTCAGCAAGACAGCAGCATCACATAATGAATTTTCAATAGAGAACTGGTGATTCAGTTAGATGACAAGATGAACAGAAAACTTCCTGTCACATGATTTTAATCTGCCACTCTGATAAATGGCTCAAGGAGGGATCCCCATTTCCGTTGTGAGCAATAAAAGCGAGTGGGAGGGCATAAGAGTCACCAGCCAACGTTTTCAATTAGGTATCCTCTGATCCAAGGATTCAACAAACACCCCTTAACCCAAGCTCCATGACCCACCTGGAAGACACCTATTTCCAAGTGTCAGACATTGAACTTGAGGCGCTACCTAAATCACCTCTCATTCCAGTGAAACCGTCTTGACAAAGACAGCAGTCAGCCCCAAGACCATAGTTTACTAATTTGATTTTCTGAAATATTGCATTAAAATATTATTTATCTTGATTGGACTGAGGTTTGGGGGCCCCGCCTTAAACTTTGCTCCCAACATGAATGTCTCATCGTACTTCTGGCCCTGCTGCCCGTAAAATGGCTAAGTAGGCAATATTGTCCCCAGTTCACAGCCTAGGAAGCTGAGGTTCCAAGAGATTTCATAACTCAGGTTCATGGTTTGTAAACAGTGGAGTTGAGATTCAAATCTAGCCAGTCTGACTCAAATTTCCAGAAACTTTCTACTTGACCATGCTCTGTGTGTGTGTGTGTGTGTGTGTGTGTGTGTGTGTGCGCAAAGTTAAATCTTTCTATCCAGAATCATCACCCCAATTATAGAGTTCTTTATAGAGTTCCAAAATGCTGTATGCCTCACCGCCTAATCTGGGGACAAGGGAGCTATCTATTTCACTTTTAAAAGCTATTTCATATTCACCAAGAGGAAATGTTCTATCTTGACCTCTAAGAACTGAGGAACCCATTTGTACAGGCATCCTGAAAAGTCCACCTTAAAAGGCATTCTCCGCAGAGCGGCTGGGCCCGTGAGCCATGGCCGCTGAGCCTGCGCGTCCGGAGCCTGTGCTCCGCAACGGGAGAGGCCACAACAGTGAGAGGCCCGCGTACCGCAAAAACAAACAAACGAAAGGCATTCTCCATGATTTAAAATACTGTTTCAGGAAGCTTCATGAAGGGACCAAAACTTGGCAGCCATGGTTGGCCCCTGGGATCAGTACTGTTTCACTAGGGGTCGAAGAGATGGGCTTTTCACTGTACACCCTGTTATGCTTTTCTGAAAAATTGAGATATAATCAAAATATAACATTCTATTAGTTCCAGATGTATAACACAATGATTCAATATATGTGCATATTATAAAATGATCACAAGAAGAAGTCAACATCCATCACAGAATAGCTACAAAGTTATTTTTCTTGTGATGAGAACTTCTAAGATTCATTCCCTTAGCAGCTTTCAACTATCTAATACAGCGTTATTACCTATTGTCACCATGCTGTACATTACATCCTCGGGACTTATTTATCTTATAACTAGAAATTTCTACCTTTTGACCCCCTTCACCCATTTCTCCCACCCCCCAAACGCCCTCTGGCAACCACTAATCTGTTCTCTATCCATGAGTTTTGTTTTTTGGCTTTTTTTAGATTCCACATATAAGTGAGATCATGCAGTGTTTGTCTTTCTCTGTCTGACTTCTTCCACTTAGCATAACGCCCTCAAGGTCCATCCATGTTGTCACAGATGGCAACATTTCCTTCTTGTTTGTGGCTGACTAATATTCCATTGTCCATTCATATCAATGGAGTAATATTCCTTTATCCATTCATCTATCCATGGACACTTAGGTTGTTTCCACCTCTTGGCTGCTGTAAATAATGCTGCATGAACATAGGGAGGGCGTGGGGCACAGATATCTTTTCGAGTTAGTGTTGTGGTTTCCTTTCAGTAAATACCCAGAAGTGGAATTGTACCCTGTTGTGCTTTAAAATTTTGTAGCATGGGTATGAATTAAGTATTCAAATCAAGACAAAACAAAAGTTTGGGGAGGGTATGGATTAACAGGCCTTTCATACCCTGTTTATATCTGACATGGAGACCCCGTCCTGGGAGAGCATCCCATACTCAGTGTTGGAGCCGGCAATGTCGGCAAAAGCAAAACATGGGAGATACCAGCAAGAAAAGATAGCCAGTGCCTTGTGCAGTATTATGCAGCTGTTACAATGATGAACTAGACACAGTGGTGTCGATGGGGGGGGGGGGATCTATAAGATAAATCACTCACTTTCAAAAGTCAAGAGTCATAATAGTGTATGTTGTAGAATTATTTTTAAAAGGATAGAAGTATGTGTATATATGCTTTGCATGCTTATACATGCACAGAAGAGTTTTAGGCACCTATCTATGAAGTTGATGAAACTGGTTATCACTGGAGAGAGGGACTGGAATTTCAGATGGAAAAAAACCCTTAATTGTCCTTTTATGCCATTCTATATTTTCCAAATTTCTACTATGAGCGGGTGTCATTTTACTACAGATTTTTAAGTCTCTGGTGATTTTAATTTTCTTAATTACACCTTTATGTGTCATCTAAATGTTTTTAAACATATATATATATATTTATTTATTTATTTATTTTTGCGGTACGCAGGCCTCTCACTGTTATGGCCTCTCCCGTTGCGGAGCACAGGCTCCGGACGCGCAGGCTCAGCGGCCATGGCTCACGGGCCCAGTCACTCTGCGGCATGTGGGATCTTCCCGGACCGGGGCACGAACCCATGTCCCCTGCATCGGCAGGCAGACTCCCAGCCACTGCACCACCAGGGAAATCCCTTTTAAACATATTTCACTTATCATCTGAAAATGGTGTTCAAAACTGTTATAGTTGGTAACACTTAATGAAGTACACTGCACAAATTTTTAAAAGAACAGCTTTATTCAGGTATGTTGCAAATACCATAAAATTCATCCGTTTAAAGCATATTCACAGGCTTGTGCAATCATCACGGCAATCCAATTTTAGAACATTTTCATCACCCCCAAAAGAAATTTCATACTCATTAGTAGTCACTCCCCATCCCCCAACCACCACCCACAGCTCTGGGCAACCACTGATCTACTCACTGTCTCTATAGATTTGCCTATTCTGGACATTGCAGAGAAATGGAATTACACAATACGTGATGTTTTGTGGTTGGCTGCTTTTACTTAACATGCTTTCAAGGTCCATTCATGTTGTGTGTGTGTCAGTATATCATTCCTTTTTATAGCTGCATAATATTCCATTGTGTGGCTATTTAATCAGTTGGTAGACATTTGGGTTGTTTTCACGTTTTGGCTACTATGAATAATGCTGTGATGAACATTCACCTAAGAGGTTTTGGATGGAATTGCTAGGTCGTATGGTAACTCTAGGTTTGGCATTTTGAGGAACCACCAAATTGTTTTGCAAAGCAGCTGCATCGTTTTACAGTCCAAATCCCACTCACTCCATATCCTTGCTGACACTTGTTTGTAACTTTTTAATAGAGATGTGTTTCATTTTATTTATTTTTATTTTTTTTGCAGTACGCGGGCTTCTCACCGTCGTGGCCTCTCCCCTTGCGGAGCACAGGCTCCGGACGTGCAGGCTCAGCGGCCATGGCTCACGGGCCCAGCCGCTCCGCAGCATGTGGGATCTTCCCGGCATGTGGGATCTTCCTGGACCGGAGCACGAACCCACGTCCCCTGCATCGGCAGGCAGACTCCCAACCACTGCGCCAGCAGGGAAGCCCCTAGTGATGTGTTTCTAAAAATTATATAAACACATCCTTACTGTGAAAAATTCTAAGCAAACCTTAATTCCACAGAACTGAGTGGGAAAATTGCCTCTTCACTATCCTCTCCATCCTGCTTTCCTCCTTAGAGGTAAGTGCAGTCTTTGGCAGCCAGTAATGGCTCCATACTCTTAGCCATCTTTTGTATGCTTGCTTCCAGGAACTTTCTGCATTCTTCTTCAGATATATGTACAGATAAATATAGCCCTCCTATTTTTACGTTAGTGTGAGAGTACTATACATACTATTTTATAGGTTCCCTTGTCTTTTTATACTGGCTCTTGGAGTTGTTATTGTTGTTGATTTTCTGGCCGCACTGTGTGGCATGTGGGATCCTAGTTCTCTGTCCAGGGTTGAAACCCGTTCCCCCTGCCTTGGAAGCATGGAGTCTTATCCACTGGCCTGCCAACGAAGTCCTCTTGGAGATTATTTAATATATAATTTTTTTAAACTATTTATTTATTTGACTGCATCAGGTCTTAATTTCCGGATGCGGGATCTTTCGTTGCATTTCTTCAGTGCAGCGCTCAGGCTCTGTGTTGCAGTGCTCAGGCTTCTCTCTAGTTGTGGCCCATGGGCTCCAGAGTGTGTGGGCTCAGTAGCTGCGGCACATGGGCTTAGTTGCCCTGCAGCATGTGGGATCTTAGTTCCCCGACCAGGGATCGAACTGCATTCCCTGCATTGGAAGGTGGATTCTTAACCACTGGACCACCAGAGAAGTCCCTAATACATAATAATTTTTTAATCACCTAGGTTTTTGTAAACATCCCTTTACTCCTCCTCCCAGAACATAGCGGCTAGATTTGTTCAACAGAGCCTGCCTGGCTTACTTCATACCCTACCAGGTTGCCAAGAGGCCTGCAACTTCCTTAATGCTCCTCTCCCTACCCTGGCTATGGTACGATGTTCTTAAAGGTTCTTGATGATTGTAGAGTTAAGTTTACTGAGAGTAAATTCTGAGTCTGCCATTTACAGGTTCCGTGGCTCTGAGTCTTTGTGCCTCAGTTTCCTCATTTATAAAATGGTGATAAAAAATAACACCTCTAAGGTGGTTGCTAAGATTGCATCAGATAATAGAAGGAGAGAGTACAATCGTGTCTGGCCCCCAGTAATGACTCCACCCTGTCAGCCATATACGCGGTCTAGAAACACAGGCTGGCAGAGAAGCCAGCTTCTTTAGTGTAATTCCCTCGGCCGTTAGGCCATCTGGCCATTAAATCAGTTCCATGTGTGTTCTTCAGGGGCTCCCAGCCCAGGGGATTAAGATCTGAGCCTTGGGGAGTTGGGTAGGGCCACACCCTTGAGCCTTACTCTTTTGATTGAAATAAAATTGCAAAATGAATGATAATCACAAGAGCAGATCATTATCCATCGTCTGCAAGCTGGGCCATCACGAAGGATATTGATATAGCCACAAAAACGAGCCCAGGTCCAGAGACCAATCTCCTGAAAGAAGCCAGTCTGGGGAAGAGTGCGAACTGCCATCACAATTGAAAACACCACCGCTCGCACTAGGATCCTACAAGGTCTGACGCTTTGCTGCCATCACTGCTCCAGAGCGAAGGAGAGGCTGATCTGTGAGCGCTCACTGGTGAAAAAAAAAGTGGCCAATTGGTTCTCTGTTGACACTTCTCATCCCTGGGATTTAACCAAACCCCACTTACTTTATTTTGGGCAGATTCATCTATGAATGGTGATTACTAGGCCCTGTAAAAGAGATCAATAAATATTTGTTGAATAGTGTAGAATCAACTGGACTTTTATTTACTCTTTAATTCCCAAAGCTAAGTGCTAGTCCCTTTGTAAACACTACTTTGATATGCTAAAGAGTCTGAAACAATAAGTTTGAAACTGGATACGTCAACATGGGAAGTTATGAAGTTGCTGATCATTAATGAGTTGGAATCGGTTGACAAATGTGAGTCATGACTATAGGGCTTGGTTGGAAAAAGGAAGCTGCATTCAGCTCAGGCTGACTGGTTCCATCTTCTTCTGTGACTGGTCTGAACGCTTGGTCCTGTGCATCTCTTAGAGAAGACTCTTCAGCAGCCAGGGTACTGGCTTTCCCCTCCTGGCTCCTATTTTTTCAGGGAAGCTTTTGCTTAGTTTGCCAGTGCAAACCCTTTTGGGAGCCCATGAAAACCTGTAAGTTCACGTGATTTCTATACTCTTTCATCCCTATTTCAAAACAGAACTAAATTTTATTTGTTTTTGCGTGTATTAAAATGTGTCCTAGGGCTTCCCTGGTGGCGCAGTGGTTGAGAATCCGCCTGCCGATGCAGGGGACACGGGTTCGTGCCCCGGTCCGGGAAGATCCCACATGCCGCGGAGCGGCTGGGCCCGTGAGCCATGGCCACGGAGCCTGAGCGTCCGGAGCCTGTGCTCCGCAACGGGAGAGGCCACAACAGTGAGAGGCCCGCGAACCACACACACACACACACACACACACACACACACAAATAAAATTAAAAAAATAAAATAAAATGTGTCCTAATTCACTTTGCTGGTTATCATACATTAAAAATCAAAAGCACTTTCCTGCTGTTTAAAAAAAGGCCAAGAGAAGAGAAGAAACTTAATGGCAAGATCAAGTTCCGACTGTTATAGTTATTCATTTGCTGTAAGATAATCAGGCTATCAATTTCACAGAACCGTGAAAGCATACAGCTAAAGGAGGGGAGAAAGAAAGCTGCATTATATAAATTCCATTGTACCTCTTGAGCAGCCTATGGAAAGAGAAAGTAGCAATTCTCTGTCAATCAGGATAGGTTAGGTTATGCTGCAGTAACAAACAACCACAAAATCTCAGCAAAAGGTTGATTTCATACTAATGCTACATATCGAACTCATGTCAGCATGGGGCTCTGCCCGTGGTTATCACTCACAGACCCACCGCAGTGGTAGGAAGAGAACATGGGAAGCAAGGATTGAACTGGTTCTTACATTTTTCTGCCAGAAGTCAACTTCTGCTCACATTTCACTGGCCAGAAAAAGCCACATGGCCAGCCTAACTTCAAAGGAGGCAAGGAAATACAGTCCTTTCTTGAATCAAGAAGGAGGAGTGGTGGAAATATTTGTTGAACAGCAGAAATGACTATCACAGATCCCAAGTCTACAGATCGCAACACAAAAGAGTCTGTAAAACCTCCACGTGAAGGGAAGCTGGCCTCCAGGAGAAGGGAAGCTGATTGCGGGACACAGCCTCCCGAGCTTAACTCCTTGCAACTTCTTCCTTGTGCTAATCTCCTCTTCCTCTCCTTCTCCTTTTCCCAGCTCTTTATTCTCTTACCCCGTCTATTTCCAAGGGTGCAGAGCAATTTTCAGCTTGGGGTGGGGAAGCGAGAGGGGATCTGACTCACATCAACCTGAGTGTCTCCTACTGCAGAATGAAGAGTTTGTACACCCCAAGTCTCTTCATCTCCTCTGACCTCCTGAAGGTTAAAACCACAGACTTTGAATTATCTATCTGTGTAAGGATTGGTACTGAGAATATGTAAAGTACTCCTCTGACTCAAAATCAAATAGACAAACAACGAAATACCTTTTAAAAGACGAAGATTTGAACAGATAGCTTACAAAGGAAAGGGAATTTGTGAATGCCCGCGAACACATGAAAAAGGGCTCAACGTCATTAGTCATCAGGAAAATGCAAATGGAAAGCCACCTTGAGCTACCACTACACACCCATCAGAACGGTTAAAACTTGAAAAACGACGACACTGAAAGTTGGCAAGGATGTGGAAAAACTATAACTCACATACATTGTTGATAGGAATGTAAAATGTTACAATCACTTTGGGGAAAGTGAGGTGGGTTTTTTATATAACGGAACACTGAGCTATCCCGTGGCCCAGCAACCCAGTCCTGGGTAGTTACACAAGAGAAATACAAGCATATGTCCACCAAAAGCTAAGTCCTTAATGATCATTTGTCTGTTACAGACTGGCACAGCCATTTACTTCATAATCGTCCAAAATCTGGGAACAGTCTAGATGGTCATAAACAAGAGAATGGATAAACAAACGAGGTGCAGTCATATGATGGAATTCAGCAATAAAAGGGATTGCTGGGGGCTTCCCTGGTGGCGCAGTGGTTGCGAGTCCGCCTGCTGATGCAGGGGACGTGGGTTCGTGCCCCGGTCCGGGAGGATCCCACATGCCGCAGAGCGGCTGGGCCCGTGAGCCGTGGCCGCTTGGCCTGCGTGTCCGGAGCCTGTGCTCCGCAATGGGAGAGGCCACAACAGTGAGAGGCCTGCGTACCACACACACACACACACACACACACACACACACACACACACACACACACAAAAGGGATCGCTGGAATACGTGCAATGCCATGGATGCATCTCAAAAGCATGACGTATGGTGAAAAGCCTTACACCTATGTATACACATACATTATGAGTCCATTTTTAAAAGAAGTTCTAGAACAGGTTAAATTCATTCATGATGGAAAACGAAATTGGAAGAGTTAGCTGCTTCTGTGGTATAGACTGGAAGACCTGGGAGGGAACTTTAGTGCGAGATGGTAATGTGGTCTATTTTGATGGGGGGCGTGCGTTACAAAGGTATACGCATTTGCAAAACTCACGTACTGGCATTCTTAAGGTTTACACATTTCCTGGATGTAAACTGTATCTCAAAAATGCTGTGAACAAATATTAAACCCTAGTGACTGATATGCAGGCTGATATGCTTAGGGACAAAGTGTACTGATGTCTGCAATTTACTAAGAAATGAACACACACACAAGTAAATTAAATGGATTGATGGTTGGATAGAGGATGGATATGTGATAAAGCAAGGATAGCAAAACAGTAACTGTAGAATCTAGGTGGTGGGTATAGGGATGTTTGCACATCATTCCTTCAGCCCTTTCGTATGGAAGAAAGAAAAGCCCACAGGTTCTGGAGCCCAGTCCTGCTGGGTCCTAGGCCAAGGTCCTTCACTTTTCTTTCTGTGTGACCTTGGACAAGTTTCTTAAAACTTCTGGCCCTGGGTTTTCTCGAAAGCACAAACCTCCTAGGGAGATCCAGCTTGTAAAATACTCATTCCTTTATAAATGCCCAGGATATATCAGCTATTGTGATTTTAATTATTATTCCCCATGTCTGCTCTTTGGTCTTTGTCTGGTTTTCTGAGGATGAATCAGGAGCCTCTGTTCACTTAGCAAGAAGCCTGGCACACAGTAGGTGTTCAGGAAGTGTGTGCAGAACGGAATAGATGGGGCTGCCCCGTCATGACAAGTACCTCCGAATCCTTTTCACCACCCACCAGAGAGGGACTCACAGGATACAACCAAAACAGGAATTGGCTCTCACCAAAGGGCATTTCCCGGGTGTGAGGGCTCTGGATCTTTCAGGGAAAGGAATACCCTAGACCACTTTCTTTCATTCTTTTCCTCTTTGGGGCGCCTACCACTCTGTTGCTTAGTTTTCTGATGGGTAGATCTCACTAGGAGTGATCTGACCTCTCCCAACCCTCCCACCCCTCACCCACCTTGGGGACATCTGGCAATGTCTGAAGTCATTTTTGGTTGTCACACTGAGGAGGTGGTGGTTTGCTACCAGCATCTAGTGGATAGAGGCCAGGGATATGGCTAAACCTCCTACAAGGCACGGAACTGCCCTGCCCCACAAGAGAAAATGAGCCAGCAAAAATGTCAAGAGCGCAAGGTTGAAGAACTCTGAGGGAGATTGAAAAGAAAAACTGGACAGAGTGGCCTAGTCAACATCTTTCATCTGGCAGTCGTTTCCTGAGCGCTACATGGCAGACCTGAGTTCCCTTGGATAAGGAGAACCACGGACCCTGGCCCAGTGGCAGCCATGAGCGTGGCAAAGGCTGCATAGGGCTCTCTCCCATTCTCCCTCCCTCCTTCCTTGCATCCTAGAGACACAGCAGCGCTTTAGATGTTCATGGGGTAACACTCCAGAGCTCTGCGCCTCTTCTACTTTTCTCAATGCTGTAAAGAGGATGTCCAAGAATGTCTCACTGATTCACGTAATAGATTTATTTAATATGCCCGTTGCCCTGAGGCCCTGCGGGAGGGAGAGGCCAGGGGCAGCCGAGGATAGGGCACGTGGCTGTAAAAACCACAGCTACATTAAATGCAATCGAATGGCTCAACTCTGTCCCAGACCCACATTAAAGGAAGCGTGGCATAACCCTTGTGTCACAACATCCGATTTAGAAGGGGCGTCTAAAAATGGAGAGCGGGACACTGGCCAGCCTGCCAGCCTGCAGCTTCCTGTGAGCTGTGCTGGGAAGACCCCCCAAAAGGCTTCTCTGGTCCGAATCTCTGCCCCCGACCCAAGCCACAGCACCAGCCATCCCACCACTAGATTCATTATTGTGGGTTAAGCATTGTTCTCTCTACTCAGTCCTCTTTCAAAGTATAAACATCCTCAGAAAAACAGTCATTCATCAACACACTCCTGAGAATGTGTTCAGTGGTGGTGAAATGCAAGGATGTTAGAACCAGACGGGTCCCTCAGTTTGAGCCTGAGCCCTGTCGTTCAGTAGCTGTGTGATCTTGGATGAGTGACTGAACCTCTCTGAGCCTCAGTTTTCTCATCTATAAAATGGGGATGGTAATGGTCCTTACTCTCAGGGTTCCTCTGCGGGTTAAATGTGAATAAAGCTAATAAAGCTCTAAATACAGTGCCAAACTCCTAGGAAGCTCTCAAGGAGAATTATTAGCATGCCAATACTAGTAGCGGTAATAATAGCGCAGGGGGTGGGTACAAAGGTGAATGAGCCTTTGTGACAGTCTAGCAGGGAGGCCGAGATTCACTTGCAAATAGCTCTAATGCAAAGTAGAGAGTGGCCCGTGGTCTGAGAGATATATAAATATAAACAGCAGGGAGAGAGGCCAAGGATTCAGAGGGGCCCGTGTGAAGCCAAAAAGACTTTCCGGAGGAAGCCGCATTTGAGCTGGGCCTTAGAGGATGCGCGTGTGGTTTGGATGGGTGGGAGCACAGGATAAAAGGGGTGCCGTGCGATCTGGGCCTGGGCTGTCACATTCAGTGGGCAAGCATTCACTGCACCGGGACGCCAACAGCGGGGCCAGAGGGGGCCGGCGACCAACAGCACACCACCCACAAGCCTTGTCCCTTCTGGCCTGAAGCTGCCCGGCGGGGGCCCTTTTTTCTAATCCTGGGAGTCTTGGGCTAAGTCTTGGCCCAAGGCAAGAGGCACGCTGAGGAAACATCAGGAAAGCCGTTCCAGATGGGCAGATCAGAGTGGACCTTGGAAGTTCTGCTGAGGGTACATTTAGGAAGGCCTAGAGCGATGAACACATATTAAATGACCAGGACCCCATACCGTGGCATGGGCCCCGGCGTTCCACAGTCCTGAGTTTAAATCCCTGAAGGGCCACTTGTTAGCTGTGTGACTTTGAGCAAATCAGTACGTCCCAGCCTCGTCACTAACACCTCCAAGCTTTCTCCCGTTACTTTGCAGGAAGGAGGCGCCCCCATCACATGGCAGAGACGCCAGCTGCCTTCTCCTGCCTTCCCTGCTCGGGGAAGATGCTCCCGTTCCCCGGGGGCCCTGGGAGAAGCCCGGAACCTGCTGGGTCCTGGGTGTAGAGCTGCCACAATGTGTTTCCTTAGCCCCCTTGACAAGCTTTTGATGGATGGCATTTGATCAAAATATACCCTCCACTAATACTCTGCTGCCGCCTGCACAAGCACCCACATCCCCGCCTCCCAGATGAGAACGTGGGACACCCACTCTTCTCTCCACTCACCTCAGGCCTCCGAACTCCAGATGAGAAACCACCTTTTTGCACTCAATTATAACAATCTGCCTTAACCATAAATTAAGTTATAATGCCTTTGCCCACCAGATGAGCTGGCAAGGCACCCCTTGCCCTTGTCATAAATTAACTCCTTGATCAAATTTTAAATGAATTATAAAAGTTGAAAATTAAATCTGGCTAAATTAGGGCCTTCCCCTGGTGTTTTAATGAAGCAGGAGCCACCAGCAGCTTAGGGCAGAGCTGTGACAGCTCCAGCCCAAACGTCAGCTGCACACTTCTGCCAGCTGCTGAGGTAGAGTAGCTATTCTCAGCTCTTGACCTGACAATGGATGACTCCTCTATGTGGGATGGGCATATGTATTTTTACTTACTTATTTATTTTATTTTTTGCGGTACGCGGGCCTCTCACTGTTGTGGCCTCTCCCGTTGCGGAGCACGGGCTCCGGACGCGCAGGCTCAGCGGCCATGGCTCACGGGCCCAGCCGCTCCACGGCATGTGGGATCCTCCCGGACCGGGGCTCGAACCTGCGTCCCCTGCATTGGCAGGCGGACTCACAACCGCTGCGCCACCAGTGAAGCCCCAGGCTATTTTAAATTCGCTTAATTTTTAATGTAAATAGATTCAATTCAGAGACAGGGAGGGACGAATATTGAACCCCAAATCCAGAACACCTCCATTTTAAAGGAGAAGGTATTGAGATCACCAGTTGTCTCTCCCTCACATTCCAAGCAGCTCACCACACTCCTCAGAGGCGAGCAACCAAGTTATCTCAGGCCATCAATCTGAGGTGCCGTGGGAGACAGAATCCAGGGAACTGTGACACCAAATGTGCTCCTGATAGCAGCAGCTCTCATTAACCGGAGCTGGCTTGCAGAGGTGCCAGGGCTGACTAGCCACTCAGCCCAATGAAACAGAGAGCTGCAGGAGGGGAGGTTATGTAGATTTCCGCAAAAAGCCCCCCTCAATCAGGCTTTCAAGATAATTAAGAAAGCAGAAGGACAATTCATTAACAGCCTAAGTCGATGTAGCACAGGCCTTGCCTGCGTCCCAGGGCAGTTTCTGCCTCTACTTGCATTTCCCTTTCATTTCTGGACAAAGGGAATGTAGTGCTTTTATCAAACCTGTTGCCTGGGGCCCATACAGTAAGAAATACATTTTATATTGCAGTGTGGTACACACACACACACACACACACACACACACACACACACACACACACACACACACCACACACACCCCTGCAACAAAGTTGCACAATTATACTGACCTTCCTGTCTGCATGTACTCTGACACTTTCTTTTCTATACTATTTTATTCCATAATTCTTTAATGCTGGTCATCACTAAATTGAATGTGCCACCCACTAACGGGCTGCACCTAAAAATACTGGTCTGTAAGTAGCATCTGTTTGTCTTGATATTTCATTTCCACCCAGAGAGTTTCCAGATAGGCAATTTGTTTGGGATTTTACACTTCGATAATTTTAAGCTTCTTATTTCTGAGATCCAAGACACCTAGCTATTTTGCAGGACTCTTGGGATTGCCTTATTGCTATTATTATCAGTAGCAGTCTTGCAGTTATGAGTAGGCCCATGATTTCTAGTGACCAGGGCAGTAGGGATACAAATAACAATTTCTGGTCAGCTAAACAGAACTTGTGGAATTTCCAAAGAGCAAGTTCTTTTCCTGGGTTCATTCACAAGCTTTGTCTTTCTGGAAACACAGGCATTACAAAAAGCCTGACATATCCCAGTAAAATTAGATTGGTGCACCTATCAAAATACTTGAATCCCAGATTGACCCACTAGCTGAGTGACCTTGGGCAAGTCCTTGATCTGCTGTGGTGGACACCACTGGTTACCTAAATCAGCACTGGTTCCCCACACTCTCTTCTTCTTTTTTTTTTTTTTTTGCATTACGCGGGCCTCTCACTGTTGCGGAGCACAGGCTCAGCAGCCTTGGCTCACAGGCCCAGCCGCTCCGCGGCATGTGGGATCTTCCCGGACCGGGGCACGAACCCATGTCCCCTGCATTGGCAGGCGGACTCTCAACCACTGCGCCACCAGGGAAGCCCCCCGACACTCTCTTCTTGGCTGTCTCCCTCTATGCAGGTGGGAAGCTGATTACTCCCTCTCCCAGCATGCTTTGCAGCCAGAGGTGGTCACGTGACTCAGCTCTGGTCAGTGAAATGTAAACAGAAGTCTAATGAGAAGAGGGTGCGTCGGAGAGAGAGCTTTGATTGCCTGGTAAAAACTACAGGGGTGACTGGTGCCAAGCGTACTCTCCATTCTTCCTGCTTTGAGTGGGCATGATCTGGGGAGGTGCAGAAACCCGATAACAACCATGTGATGACACGCATGAAGATGACAGCCAGCCCAGTAGGGGTGACAGAGAAGAGGCATAGGACCAAGGTTTCTGGTGGCATCTTGAGTACATAAAGATCAGCTACTGCCAGCCCCTGGATTTCTAGTTATTTGAGAAAAAGAAATGTCTGTTTATTTAAGGAACTGTTGGATTTTCTGTTTCTTGGAGCCAAATACCTTCCTTGTGAGTACAGCCTCTCTGGGCAATGTCAAACAAGGACACCATGTCCCCAGTTCTTCTTTCCCAGAGACGTGCTGTGAGGGTCAAAAAGAGGATTTCTCAACCTCATCACTACTGGCATTTGGGGGCAGATAATTCTTTGTTGGGGAGCTGTTCTGTGCACTGCTGGATGTTTCACAGTATCCCTGGCCTCCACCCAGTAGATGCCAGGACAACTCTGCCCGAGTTGTAACAACCCAAAATGTCTTCAGACATCACCAAATACTACCTGGGGGATAAAAATGTCCCCGGTCGAGACCCACTGATCAAAAGTAATGATGGCTGTGGCTGCCCTTTAAAGGTTAATATTTCCATGAGAGTGGAAAACATTAACATCAGTGTATGGTATTTCCTTTTAGACTTCTTAGTTGTTAAAACTAAAGGTTTTTCTTTTTTTTTTTAAATAGTTTTACATTTTCAGATTAAAGTTTCCTTGCTAAGTGAAGAAAAAGCAACAGTTTCCTGAAGTCAGAAGAAAAATCCAGCAAAATATGCAACTTGTTCCATTTTTCAGGGGAACATGAATTAGTGGCTAAGGTGGCCAATAAGGATGTTCTAGAAGGACATTTTGCATATTGATGTATATTTTGCATCCTTGATTGCTTCCAAGCTTCTGCAGTAGAAGAATCTGGCAAACCTATTTCCTTCAGCACAGTTCCATCTCTCTCACCATATCCCATCCTCGGAACATTTGGTTCAGAAATGGGCATATGACCCAATCTGAGCCAATTAGAGTCAGGCCCTAAGTATGGGGAAAAGGACAGACGTGGATGCGAGAACATTCCAGGGGGTGCTGGAAGCCATTGCACACATTAAGGAGCGAGGCTGCCTGAAGAGGGAGCCAACAAAGAGGAGAGAAGAAGAGAGAGACCAGGTCCTGTTAACATCATTTGAGGAGAGGTTCAGCCTGGAGCTAGTGCTACCCAGGACTTCTTGGCCTTATGAGCCAATAAGTAAATTTCCATTTTTGCTTCAAGTAGTTCAGATTGGGGTTTTTGCCCCTCACATGTAAAGCCAAGGCCAGTCATTAAAAGTCAGAATCACCTCATTGAAGGTGGTGTATCTTATAGAACAGCCCCCGCCCCCCAGGCAAGAACGATGTGCTGATATCTTGGGATGATATATTTTGTTTTATAATATGGAACCTATAAAAATACTGAAAATATTGAGGAGGAGGGAGAAGAAGAAGAAAGAAGAAGAAGGAGAAGGAGAAGAAGATGAGGGGGAGGGGAAGAACGGAGAGGGGAAGGAGAAGGAGGAGGAGGAGGAGGGGGAGGAGGAGGGGGAGGGGGAGGAGGAGGAGGGAGAGAAGGAGTGGGAGGGGGAAGAGAAGGAGGAGGAGGAAGGGGAGAAGGAGGAGGGGGGAGGGGAAGGGGAGGGGGAGGGGGAAGATGAGGGGGAGGAGAAGACGGGGTGGGGGGGGGGAGAACGGAGAAGGGAAGGGAGCTGGAAGAGGAGGAGGAGAATGAGGAGGAAGAAACAGCTCAAACCATAAAAAACAAACACAAATAAACCCAGGAGTCTGTGTGCCTGTATCCCTCCTCTCCCTGTGGAATATATCAGAGAGATATGGGAAACGTGACCCTCAGAAGCCACACTCTAGAGTCGGACATTAATAAAGATGTCTTTGGGGGACCTAGAAACTCATAAAACAGGATCTGGCTGAGTCCCGAGGTGTTGGTGGCAGCTTGCCCAGAGCACTGTCGGGAACCACTAAAGCTTCTGAAACTCCAGAAATACGGGTTCTGTCTGGTTCTCTCTCTCTCTGTCAATGAGGAAAACTTGACCCATATAAATACCTTCTAATGCCATGTGCTGAGCTTGCTGGCAGAAGTTCCAGCCACCCCACCTGCCATATTTTTGCCACCATGACAAACAAGGACAACCACAGTCACACAAAGCCAGGCCTAAGGCAGCAACTGCTCTAGAACATGGCCGTTTCCCTCCTCAGAACCCCCAGAGGCGTGTGCAGGCCTCGGGGCATGTGGCTGGATCAGAGGGGCCTCCAGGAGACCACGGTTCTGGCCCATTCTCACACTCACTGGCTGTTTCCTGGAGTTTTCCCTTGGGTCTGCACTGACCCTGTGATCCCACTTCGTCATGTGGCTCCTGATAGGGTGTGTGTCCTCTTAAGTTGCCACTGGTTTGTGATCTGTGCCCAAGTCATTAAAAATGTCACACAGACTGAGGGGGTCTGTGGCCCTCTGGGCAATTAGACAGAGAAACATCCTCTCTGCCCAAAGGAAACTGGTTTGTGAGCAAACCGCCCCCCCAAAACAAACCACACACACACACACACACACACGTACAAAACAACTCAGTCATGGCAACTAAGTGCCATAACATCCTCTGTCACCCAGATTCAGGTTCCAATCTTGACCCTGAGACCCTGGGTAAGTGAACCTTGCACACAGGGGCTTCTGAACTTCTTGGAGCCTCTGTTGCTTTATCGGAGGAAAGAGGCTAATAATCCCACTTTAATTAACATAAGAACTGTGTGCCCAGCATATAGAAATGTACTGCAGATGCCATCATTGCCGTTACTGTCCTTGTTATGACTCTAGCTGTGGAGCAAAGCTCTGGGTTCATTGCCACTGCAGACCAGAGCTCAGCAGGCAGGCCCAGGGCCCAGAGTCTTCCCTTGGTGGCTACTTCCAGAGGACCGCCTGAGCGAAATCAAATGTGGGTGAGTGCCAGCTCAAAATATGCAAGAGTTTCTTCCAAATAGTCACCCCAAGATGACAAGGGATGACTTCTTTTTGGCAGCTCCCATCATACTTTACTCAGTGTAGATGCTCAGCTGAACTTCTCCATCAAACGTTGTCGACTGGTTAGAAATGGTCTATGTAGCCGGTCTGGTCTCCTTTGGCTGGGTGTGGGCGGAGATGGCATTTGAGCAGGACTTGGAGGCCACACCCCCGCCAGTGTCAAGGACTCATTGCCTTCTCAGACCCAATGTCGGGCCACAGATGCCAAAACAGCCCCAACCAGATCTCTGCTTCATAAATAATCGGGCAGATACAAGTTTGACTTAATCAAGAAAAGCTATGTAAAGCAGATCAATGACATTTTGATGAACTTCTCAACTCAATTTGAAAAGCCATGCTACGTTAACCACAGTTTCCAATTACCCTCCAGGAAGAACTCTGGGGAAAGTTGAGACCCCCTCTGAAGTATGGCATGTACTCGTAGAGAGATGGTGATAGAAACTCCAGTCATCTCCTGAGATCTTTTCTACACCGACGGTCAAGGAAACAACCAAACAAACCAAACAAAAGAAGTGAGTAATCTTTCTTCAGAGGAATGTTCCAGTTTGTTCCAACTGAAGACATAAGTTAGCACCATCTGACTTGCACCTAAAAAGTGATTCAAGGTGGCCAAATCGGGATAAAGGACCAGGGAATATCCTTCCCCAAGACATGCCTCAGTTTCCCCTCTTGAAAGCGCACTTACAGTGGATCTGTTGCCTTCAGAGACCCTTACCTGACGTGGTTAAAGGCACCGTAGGTGGAGTCAGATGACCAGCCTCCCCACGAAAATCTAAAACTTCCCGAGGGCAGGGACCTTCGTCTGTTTTGTTCATCACTGCGAAGCCATCCAGCAGGAAAGGGATGCAACCTGAATTATGTTTTTAAATGGTCTGTTTAAATGGTAAAAAAAAACATGATTTTGATTGCTAGAAAAACAATAAAGGAATAATCAGGATTTTTTTTCCTTCCTCTTTTTGGCCCTAGCTGAAATGGTAAACAGAGTTCTTCATTATGTTAGTGGGTCCATGTGACTTGTCGCGTTAAGCTAATTTCTGATCACTCTTTGGCATCTTGACCCGTCCAGACTCATGTGTAGAGCAAACAGAGCTGTGGGCTGCCACATTTGGATGATGCTGTTATCAAGGGCACAACCCACGTCCTCACTGCACTAAGCTCAAGAGCCAGTGTAGATACAGGTTTCTGCAGAATCATCTAGAGTTGCCATCCCCATAACCCACAGCCTGAAACGTGCTTCAGCAGACCCAGGCAGGACCATGCTGCAGTGTTTACTCTGAAGGATCTTCTGAAGTGTGTTTCCCTTTCCCAAAATTGTCTTAAAGAAAATCTGTTTCATTCAACTTTGGCCAGAAAATACCTCTCTGAAATCTACCTAACACTCTCCTGTCTCCAAGCCTTTGTGCTTAGAAGCTCTTCTTTCCCCGCCACCCCGCCCCAACACTGTCCCCTACTCTTCACCTGTTGAAGCGGAAGTTAAAAGCAGATGCGTGTTGGGGCCAGGTCAGAGCACAGGCCAGTGAAGCAGGCTGGGTGGGTGGAAGACAGGGCCAAACCCCTTGCCTAAAATTCCCAGTTGCAGAGGCCCGGGACATTACAAGTTTGCTATAAATCATTTGTGGCAAAGCCTGTCCTGATGCCATTTTATTTGGCAACAGAAACTGATCAGAACAGATGAGAGGCTACTTAAAGCCTTTATTTATCCCACTTAGTGTGGATATGTTTTATTACCGAAATATTAGTTGATTGATTAGGGAGGTGGTGCCCCAGATTGAATTGGGGGTATAAGGTAATAGAGTATATGTACTGCATTAGCTCTTTAAAAATCTAAAAAATTCATGGGCTTCCTTGGTGGCGCAGTGGTTGAGAGTCCGCCTGCCGATGCAGGGGACACGGGTTCGTTCCCCAGTCCGGGAAGATCCCACATGCCGCAGAGCGGCTGGGCCCGTGAGCCACGGCCGCTGAGCCTGCGTGTCCGGAGCCTGTGCTCTGCAACGGGAGAGGCCACGACAGGGAGAGGCCCGTGTACCGCAAAAACAAAACAAAACAAAACAAACAAACAAACAAAATCTAAAAAATTCTGAATTCAGAGATGCATCTGACCCCTAAAGTTTTGGATGAGAAATCGTGGGCCTGTACAATAGGGAGTGGTGGGGACTTTGGAAAAGTGAACTTGGTGCCTATATGAAGCACCAACCAGCCAGCTACTGCTGTTTAGGAAGGCTGGCCCAGAGTTGCCAGAGCTTTCAGTTTTTCAAAGGAAGTTGAAAATGCAGGTATTGATGTGCTTTCTCTCTCTGTTTTTAAAACACTGCGCAGGCCAAACAAAACCAGTTTACCTACTTTGTTAGAATCATTCATTCAGCCTCAGATACTGCCATCTCTAATAAGTGTTCCCAGAACCCCTATTTGTTATGGACTGAATTGTGTCCCCCCAAAATTCGTATGTTGAAGACCTAATCCCCATTGTGACTGTATTGGGAGACAGGGGCTTTATGGAGGTGATTAAGATTGAATGAGGTTACCAGGGCGGGGCTCTAATCTGACTGGTGTCCTTACAAGAAGAGGAAGAGACACCAGAATGCTCTCTCCTTCCCTCTCTCTCTCTCTCTCTCTGTGAGCACACACAGGAAAGGTCATGTGGGGGACAAGGTGAGAAGGTGGCTGTCTGCAAGCCAGGAAGAGATGCCTCAAGAGAAAGCAACCCTGATGGCACCTTGATCTTGGATGTCCACCCTCCAGAACCATGAGGAAATAAATCTGTTGTTTAAGTCTGTGGTATTTGTTATGGTAGCATAAGCAGACGAATTCACCATTCGTCATTCACTTTCCCCTACCCCGTCCTATGTTCCCCAAAACTGCTTATTTTATTTCATATTTGCGGTATTGTCTTCCTTTGCATTGTCCTATCCAGGGCTAGTGAATTATCCACACATTAGCACAGTACCTGGGGCATGGTAAAGCATCTATAATTAGTGCCTTTTATTATTATCTTTTATTGTTATTACTGCTGTAATTATCATTATACTGATATTATTATTCTGGGAAGCATAGATATGTCTCATCCTTTTGTTATTTAATTCTTTAAGGTAACAAACCTTTAGGGTCCTAAGCCTGGGGTGGGGCTGTCTCTTGCCTGAGGTATCTTGGAGGGGTTGACCCAGATCCAAGACCCTGAGCGAGTTCTTTGCCTCTGGTTACTTCAGGTTCCCTGATGGTCAGTTGAACCTATCTGGGTCTCAATTTTCTCAGCTGTAAAATAGAAATCATAAACCTCCCATCTTGCCAGTGTGAGCATAAGAAATAAGTGAGTTGATACTCAGTAAATAAATGAGTAAAAAAAGGCACGAATAGAAAATGTCTGCTGTCACCGTTAATGATAATAGCGCACAATCTGTCACTTCCTGTTAAGCAACATAACTGACTTTCAGTGTGTAACGTGCCGTCTCAGTGTATTTAACTTCCATGTGGCCTTCAAATTCAGGTCTAGATGCGATTATAGTGCTATGATATAAAGGAGCATGACTATTAAATTTATATTCTCCTTTAAAATATTTTTATAAATGCAAATTTATCATATAACAGCTTCAAAGAAGAAAGAACACTTTATAGGGGCCAACTGGCCAAATACCCTTATACTGGTTAGGCTACCCAGCTCACGGTGTGGGGGGTGGGGGGTGCGGTGGGAAGCAGGTTCTTCTGGAGAGAAAAGTCATCATGGGGGAATTACCATTTCCCAGTGGAATTAGCTGATGGGCGTGCAGCACGTTTTTCCCTAGAGGGCTTAATTACCTCTCAGTGCCTGGGCCAAGAGCTTAACCCCTTTCCTCGTTTTTCTCATCTGTAAAATGGGGCTAAAAATGGTAGCTACTTCATAAGGTATTTGTGAAAATTAAACAAGTTGGTATGTGTAAAAGACTGCAAACAGAGTAAAAACGCCTGGCACATTTTGGTGCCACAGAAATGTTACTATCCTTCTGTGATCTTGCCTGGGGGTAGTAGGTAGAGGTTACCAGAACTTGGTTTTCTTCGCGATCTTCGAAAACTCTCCAACTGCTGTTTTAGGGACTCTGAGAACTGATTCCATCTGATTGTGGGTAATCTCAAGAACTGGCTATTTTCATTTTTCAAAAATTTGCCTTTACTGCCCTTTGCCAACCTTACCAACACCACTGAAATCCAGGCCGGTGATTATCCTAGGATAAAAGCTTTTATCATGAGAAGTTTTGTTTGAGAAAACAAGAACTGTGCTTCTCACTGCCGGCTTTCCTGCACGCCGGGATTCTGTCCACACTCCTACAAAGGCCAAGATTATCTCTCTCTGTTAAGGGTTTCAAATCCTACAAGCCGGCCATGCAAGTGACCAGTATCAGATTATGATAACAAGATCATGTCCAGTTATAAAAACAAGTGTCTAAACTTTTCTCATGTCACTTTCTCCCGGGGTCCCTTCTGAGAGGGGGATCAGCTCATTTCGAAGGCAGCTCTTTGAACTGAATTCATGGGGTCTTTGCATAAGAAGATTTGAGGCTGAAGAATGGCTGCTATTGCATCTGTCCATTAATATGCCTGCTAATTCAGCGCATTGTAAGCCTATTGACGACCCACAAAGGGCTCAAATTCAAGGACAGTTATCCTATGGCCATTGTGAGCGCTGCAATTCAAGGAGTATGTTCACGCTCGGAATACAGTTGTTACAATTAGATATTTTTCATGAAACATTATAAAGAACTAATGACAACGAGAAGCACAATACAACAACAACCACTAAAAAACATTCAGAACTCCATGCGTGAGCTTGCAGCTTGCTAGCTCTCTCTCCCTTGCCCATAATCTCCCACTCACTTATTTTCCCAGACGCAGCCGATCGGTGATGGATGGAGATCTCCAAACGCGAAAGCACATTTATCTTGCTCCCTAAATTGAAATAAAAAGCGCAATGAAATAAACAGATCCCAGCAGAAGAGGAGGAACCCACGTTGCTGGCATAAATAGTGGTTAATTTAATCCCGTTTATGGAAAAATGTCACACTGTCACCTTCAAGGGATACACAAGGCAATGAATTATTGGAAGGGAGAGAGCTTCCCTCTTTTCAGAGGATGAGAAAGGATGTTTATGCAGATCTCGGAAAATTTAAAGCAGGCGGAAAAATGAATGCTCTGGGTGGCTGTGTTGCAGGGACTGGACTGGGGGCGGGTGGTGGCATTTTAGTGAGAAAGTCGCCTCTCTCAGGAGGGACCTTGTCAAAGGGTCGGGTTGGGAAGGGAGGAGGTTTAGCTGGGCTGGGGAGGCAGGCAGGAACTTTCTAAGAAACTGGGGGCTAAAAGGCTGTTTCCAGCAGGGTGTTTGTGAAGGAACAGCACAGCCGGGGACGCCTGGCATTGGGGACATTGTCTGGGCATTGTACTGAACTCCCAATCGGCCGGCCATTGTCACAGGGGCCCCATCCAGCCCCTGGCCTGAGCACCGGTTGTATTTTTCTCACTTTACATCCCTCAGAAAAGACATCAAAGCCCAGGGAGATGTGCTTTTTGCTTTGTTTGGTGTCTGATTCTCAACAGTGGTTTCCCGGGCCAAAATTCGGCACCTTTTAACCTATTCTGTTCAGCTTAGGCTTGAGCTGTATTTGAGCATTAGGGAAACTATAGTAACCGATAATCTGCCTGTTGCTGAAAAGAAACTATGTATCTTGTCACACAAGAGCTGTCGGACGATCACCGTCCTAGGCGAGACCCTTTACAGGCGCCTGGCTTTCTTTCCTGGGCTCAGCCTGTGCCGCTGAAAAGGCCTCAAACCCTTTGCCTTTCTGGCACTGAGGACCCGTGTTCATGTTCATTTATATTTAACAAATAAGGCATTGTCCCCTGCAACATATCAGCATTTGATTATCTATTACAAATGTTTTCATCAAGTCAGAAATGAGGCCTCTTAACAAAAGGGGGGAAAAAAACTGGCGCAGCCCAGGGATGGGGCAGAGACTGGGATTTTCTTGGCCGGGTATTTGGTCGCATACGGCTCCACCAGAAAAAAAAAAAAAAAAAGTGCCAGGGGTCCCCAAAGCAGGATAGTTGAAGATGTAATTATATGGATAAATCTGGGCTGAGTAGAGCAGGGTCCCGCACCTGTTGAAAGTGCAGGCTCCAGAGTCCGACTCCAAGGGCTTAAATCCCACCTCTCTCTCTTACTAGCTGTGCAACCCCGAGCTAGTCTCTTGAGGTCTCTGAACTTCATATTTTCTCATTTCAAAATGGGGATATTTACAGACCCTACACAGAACACCAGTAGGAGAGTTAGCTGAGCTAACCCCTGTGACAACACAGGACCTGGCGCACAGCAAGAGCTCCAAAAGGACTGGATGCCAGTGTTATTTTGCACCATGGGCCAGGGGTGGGGGCCAGCAACTCTATACCTGGGATCCAAATGGATAAATGACAGCAGTAAATATGAGTAGAATTATTGCATTACATCTTTATGGATACCCCACCCTGTTAAAGAAATCCACAATATTTCTTTAACAGAAATCAAATAAACATGAAATAAAATAAAAACAAACAGAAATGAAGAATAATTGTCAAAACAGTTACTACATTGTTTAAATAAACAATTCTTTGTTATTATAAAGAATAATACCCAACACAGAAAAAAAGACTAATTGTCAAAATAACTAAAACAATACAGAAGTGTAAGAGCGTAATAAATGAAAGCTCGTAGACTGTCTCCCTGCTGGGCAGGCATGGGATTGGGTGAAGCAAGTGCGGCACGTAGGATGCTAGTGCAGATTCCACGCTCTGGCTGCCTCGCCGGCCTCCCTCCAATCCCAGTCTTGCTCCTGAAGTGATCACCGTGAGAGGGTGATCTATTGGCCTTCAGAGTCGTCTCACTGTGCATACCAACATTTCATTATTATTGGCAATAGGAGTTCCCACCACGCGGCCTGTTAGAGAGCTTGCTTTTTCTCTTACCCAATTGCTTTCGGCCGTCTTTCCATACGAAAAGGATATAAGCCCTGTCCCATCCTTGTGTTATTTTTCTTCCTGAAGAAAAAAAAAAATTGTTTGCCTGGCAATTATGTAATACAGAAGTGCTCGGTGACCATGGTGGTCATTTGGGTGACCTCCTGTCTGACTTAAAAAAAATAAATGCTTCTACGTAACTAAGAAGGGCTCACATTTCACCGGATATCTGTTAGGAGCCTGTGCTGAGAATCTTACTTGGGATTGACTCATTCAATCTTTATAACAGGGCTTCCCTGGTGGCGCAGTGGTTGAGAATCTGCCTGCCAATGCAGGGGACACGGGTTTGTACCCCGGTCCGGGAAGATCCCACATGCCGCGGAGCGGCTGGGCCCGTGAGCCATGGCCGCTGAACCTGCACATCCGGAGCCTGTGCTCCGCAACGGAAGAGGCCACAACAGTGAGAGGCCCGCGTACTGCAAAAAAAAAAAAAAAAAAAAACAATCTTTATAACAACCATATGAGGCTAGTAGGTGTCCGTATCAACCCAATCTTACAGATAAGGAAATGGAGGCAAGAGTGAAGTTAATTAATTGCCCACTTCTTGAAGCTACGAAGTGGGAGTCCAGATTAGAACTCAGTCCGCTTCCCAGAGCTCATGCTTCTATAGACATTTAACACATAAATGTGATGTGACGTGAACACACATGTGCATTACACACACACTTTACAAAAACAGCATTATGCTCTGTGTATTAGTTTTCAAGTTCTTTTTGAACCTAACCTTACATCAGAGGCATCTTCATCTGATGGATGCAAAGTGGTCCATTGCTCTTGCAGAGAAGCAGCCCTCACAAGCAAACCAACACCTACCCTAGGAGAGGCAAACGTTAATCATGCTGCTTTACAAAGATGAAGACACTAAGGCTGAGAGTCGATATGACTGGTCCAAGGTCACGAATGAGTTAGTGGCAGGCAAGGCTGGTTGGGTAGGAGCATATCCAGGAAGCATTCCTGGCTCTCCAGGGAGGCCTGGTAGAAATCCCCAAGCTGGAGCATCCCTTTATGGAGCCAGGTAAGAAGGCAGGGCTTAGGGCTGGGGTACAGGGATTTAACAAGCAACCCTCCTTCTGGTGTTCCCATATTCATGGCTGTTGAAAACCACCCAACCAGATGGACAACCATATCTGTTTTGGCTGACTCTGCACTTAGGACGCCAGAAGGTTTGCACTCTTACCTTGTATCCCTGAGCTCTGGACAGGAAGCTCCACACCCCTTCCCCAGCCCCACAGGGCAGACGGGAACCAGAGCTTTGAGCCCCACCGGGTGAGACCCGTGTTTGAACAGTCCTGAGCCTGCATCCTCCTGACCCCCAACTCAAGCTGCCTAATGAACCATCTTGGCAACTTTCTGCTAGTTCAATGTCATCCACAAGCATTCTCCTGATGCCGGGGGTGGGGGAGGTCAGCAGCCTCTTTCTAGGCTCCATCAGCCCTGTCATCCTGCTCTTCCCACCTTAGTCTTTGATTAAAGGCAGAATCTCACAGTCTCTGAGATCCTAGACATCTTCCCACCCGACCCTATGGGAAGACTGAGGCACAGAGATGGTGAGTGACTTGTCGAAGGTCACAGCATAGAAGTGGCCGGAGTGGGACAAGAAAAGGCCCAGGGCTCTCTTGTCACACAAAACTGTGTTCCCCCATTTATGTATTTAGCAGGTAATTCTTGATCACCTACTGTATACCAGGCACAGTGCTAAGCCCCCAGTATACAAAACCAGATGAGTCATGGGGTCAACCTTCAAAGAATTTAAGAGTCTCATTAAGGAGATATACACATAAATAACAAGAATAGAGAACTCTAATAGGTTGGTGCATCGGTCAGTAGGGCTGCCATAACAAAATACCATAGATAGGGTGACTTAAACAACCGAAACTTATTTTCTTACAGTCCTGGAGGCTGGGAAGTCCAAGATCAAGCTGTCGGCTGACTGAATTTCTGGCAAGAGATCTCTTCTTGGCTTGCAGATGGCTGCCATCTTGCTGTGTCCTTGCATGGCTTTTTCTAAGTGTGTCCAAGTACAAAAAGAGAGATCTCTCTTTCTTCCAGTAAGTCCCCCAATCCTACTAGATTTGTACCTCACCCTTATCATCTCATTTAACCTTAAGTACCTCCTAGAAGCCCGTCTCCAAATATAATCACATTGGAGGTTGGGCTTCAACATATGAATTCGGGGGGGGTCACAATTTTGTCCATAGGAGTCAGTAACCAATATAGTAATAATAACAATAGGCTGCAGTTATTGAGAACTTCCGACGTACCAAACATCCTGCTCAGCCCTCTATATACATTATAGCGTTTAATCCTCATAGCAACCAATGAGGTCAAAAACGATTGATATAATCATCCCCATTTTTCAGATGAGTTAACTGAGGCCCCTAGAGAAGTTAAGTAACTTGTCCAAAGACACAGAGAGTGACCCCAGAGTCCCCTCCTTCTTCACCAGTACTGGGGAGAGGGTGGGAAAAACTTCCAGGAAGAAGTGACAGCCGAGAGAAATTCCGAAGGCCCGGAGAAGCAGGTGTCAGCCCATGCTCCCTCCTTCTGACTCCTTTCCCCAACCCACCTTTTTCTTTCCAAAGTTCCTAACTGCAGGCTGGCTGAGGAAAATGCTGCATTTGCCACAAAGTCCCTGGGCTCCAAACTTAAGTTTGCCTGCATTAAGTGCTTTCTCAGTGACCCAACACCGCCTGGCAACTGGCCGCCTTCTGCTTCTGACAGCTTGCCATATTTGGTCATTTACTGGGTGCATGTGAAGATCAAATGGGTTAAGATTCTTCTCTTTAAACAGCAGGGAAAAGAACATCAAAAAGGTGTACATTTCATTTCCCCAGTTTTGATTAAGTCAAGCATGAAATGAAATGTAATACCCTCAAGTGGCCAGGGTTTACACCATTGATGGCGTTACTTCTGCTTCAGGAGGCCTAATCAGCCCTGGGCAAGGGGGACAAGCTAACAGAGTTTTAGGGTGGCCAGATGGACGGGGTTTACCGTGGTTGAAAAGGCAGCTTAGCGCTTGCCTCTTCCAGCCAACTGTGTGAAATCCTGGTGCGGCCCCCTCTCTGGCTGGTCCTCCTGCAGCCCCTCCTCCCTCTCTCTGTCTATTCTGGACAGAGTGACCAGCTCACGGATGGATGCCACAGCATCCAGGGCTGCTCTGCCTGTCCTTCCTGTCGTAACAGACAAGAACGGGACCCCCCGGCCCCCGGAGTGTCTGTGGGGCAGGCTGGCGTCAAGAGGGAAATAGCATTCAAGGATCCCTGGATGGCTTTCTCAAGAACTCATTAATTGGGCTTGCCCTGGTGGCGCAGTGGTTGAGAGTCCGCCTGCCGATGCAGGGGACACGGGTTCGTGCCCCGGTCCGGGAGGATCCCACGTGCGCTGGGCCCGTGAGCCATGGCCGCTGAGCCTGTGCGTCCAGGGCCTGTGCTCCGCAACGGGAGAGGCCACAACAGTGAGAGGCCCACGTACCGCAAAAAAAAAAAAAAAAAAAAAAAAAAAGAACTCATTAATAAATGATGCTTGGGTGAGAAGCAGAGGGCACCCCTGTGTGCCAGGTAAGGTCCTAGGCCCTGAAAAGGGGAACCCAGCCACTGGGCTCTATTTGGTTTCCCCAAATCCTAGGAGGTAAGCTTGAAGCATCAAGTAAAGATCAAAAGGCTGCCCTTGGGGCTCACCGGCTGACTTAATTCAGGCTGAGAATAATATGGAGTCAGTCTCAGGCAAAACTTTTTGCCAGTAGGGTAGAAGCCATTTCACCATCAGCCCAAGGCCCACCACGTTTCCTATCTAAAGATGAAGTTAGCGCATTGGCATCCAAACATAAAAAGAAAAACTGCACGATCAAATTTATAAAATGTTTAATTAGATTTCTAAAGAGGTAGGATTATGCCAACATGTCTGAAATTGAACTCTTGTCCGATTGTACCTAAACAATAAAGAATAAATCAGAACAAAGTGGGTTATTTATTCTCACTAAAGCAGAACTGAAAAATGATTAAAATATTCTAAAAATGTTTTCAGAGAAAGCATTCTACAGATTTGATAGAATGTGAAAGGGGGCCCCCCCAAATTCAAATTTGGGGCCTGGTGGTATTTGAAAACAGCTCTGCTTAGCCATAGGCAGATGCTTCTGAGCTGGGCTCTGATCTGAAATCCAGTGTGGTCTTTCTGAGCCTGAAGAAGACCCATTTTGCAGAGGTGCTTTTGGGAAGGTTCTATCCCAGCCTCAGCTGAAAGCCTCAGGCTCTCAACAGCTGGAGGAGAATAGCAGGGCTTTGGGAAGAACTTAATAGAATCCTTAATACCACTAACAATCCACCGCTATTGAACTGCATTAAGTAGATATTATGGGAGGACAAAGAACTAAATAGCTCGACATCAGCCTCATTGGGCATGCGGGCCCCCGGCGGGGACCATTTTATGGGCAGCGCCATTGTTCCCCGCACTCCCCAGGTTAGCTTTATATTGCAAATGATACCCTGAAAAGGAAAAGAGAAGTGGTTTTCTTTTCTTCTCTCTCTCTCTCTTTCCCTCTTTTTCTCTTTTTCTCTCTCTTTTTCTGTCTCTGCTTCTCTCTCTCTCTCTCTCTCTCTCTCTCAAAATGGCCCTCACAAAAAGAAAATCATCTTAGGCCAGAAGAAAATGAAAGGCATTGTTACCATGGCTGGACCGTAGCAAATGAAATACATCATGGGCTCGGGAGCGGAAAGCTACATTCGAGCTGTTTTATTTTGGTGCTTTGGAATGTGGTCCACATGAGAACATAAACAATGCCAAATCTGTGCGAATTAATAGGCCGGGCTTGACATATTTTCCTTTGTTTGAGGCCAAGCAGGCTGGGGTTGGGGGTTGGGAGGACAAGGAGAAGATGAAGGGAGAGGGGGAATCTTACTTGATTAAAAAAAAAAAAAAAATCCAATAATCCAGCTGAATAGGAGGAACGTGTGGCCACCCCTCTGAAGACGGGCCTTCAGAATCAGTGGCGAGCCAGCCGTCCACCACTTGAAGTCTCGTCACTTGCTAGGATCAAAATGCTTTTTTGAAAAAAAAAAAAAAGGTCTCCATAGAATTGTTTGCAAACTGCAAAGTGCTTCAGCGACTGACATGAAAATGTTAGAAGCTGGAAACCTATTCCCAGGCAGAGGCCTCCTCTGTCACCTTGGTGGGTGAATAATTGTGCCTTTTGCATACGCCTTGTCATCAGCAGCAGGAATGAGGGGGCCCCAAGGACCGCCCTGGCAGCACGGGTGTTGAACCAGCAGAGTAAATTAAAACGCGGATTAGAGCAAGTATGATTGGGGATGACAAGCAGGGCGGGTGTAGCCACAGAACAGGCCGAGTTGCCCATATGGTCCTCGGAAAGGACCACGCAGCGCTGCTTTCTCCCCAGCCTGCTCCAGCTACTCGTCTGAAGGGGGGCATTCAGGAGGCCTCAAGCCATTTTCGGGAACTGGGAAAATGAGTCTCCTTTCTTTGCAAGTTTAGAAATACCGACAGCTGCTACCAGGTACACGGAAATGTAAGTGGTAATATCCAGCCTCCCGGCACCGACCTGTCCTCTGTGGAAGGGCGGGGCAGCTCTTGGTTGGGTATTCTGATGCGCAGGGCTACTCCTTTTGGCTACCTTGTTTGAATTCAGAGAAGAAACTTTCTGGGCCACGGAAAGCAGGGTAAAGGCCATGACCACGGGGGAGGAGCCCCGGCTGCCTTGAGAACAGCACTCAGCAAACTGGCGAGTATATATCAAGCGCATATCATGTTCTAAAAGGTGTGGCTTTATTTCCAGGACCTGTATGACTGGTTTGGGCAGACAAGACCCTCTCAGAGATGCCCAGGAAGGACGAGGTCGGGCTGACATCTAGTTCACATTCTGTTTACCAAGCAGGAATAGCGTCCCTGGGAGGAAGGGGCTTCTCCCATTTTCCATAAATGCACCCTATGAGTTGCAGTGGCCCCGGATTTATCACAGCTTTGCTACAGCTCTCTGGATAGGTCTGAGCGCCGTCACCCCCATTTTACTGACAAGGAAACTGAGGCTCAGAGAAGTCTGACAATTTGTCTAAGGTCACAGCTAAGAAGGGGAGAGCTGGGACTCTGACCTGTGTCTTCTGAGTCCGGAGCCTGCCCCTCTTAATCACTGTGTGGGAAGAAAGACAGAGTGAGATTAGGAGAACTGGAAAACTACCCCTTGCCCAGAAGCTTTGTCAGCACAGGGACCTAGAAACCCAAAAGGATGTGGTGATGGTTTCTGGAATTGGGACAGTTTGGGGAAAGGGGGTGGGGCTGGGGACAGGAAGGGGTTGAAAATGCTCCAAGTGGACAAAGCAGGGTGAACTCTGCCAGGACAAGAAGCAGAGGGTCACTTCTATCAAAATCTAGGAACATCTCCCATCCCCGTTTGATAAAATACAGTTGACCCTTGAACAACACGGGTTTGACTTTCGTGGGTCCACTTATACGTGGATTTTTTTCCAGCAAATAAATTGGAAAAACTTTTGGAGGTTTGCAGCAATTTGAAAAAAAAAGTCGCAGATGATCCACATAGCCTTAGAAATATCACAAAAAGGAAGAAAAAGTTATGTCATGAATGCACAAAATATGTATGTAGACATGCATATAACATAAAAAAATATGTGTTAATCTACCGTTTATGTTACCAGTGAAGTTTCTAATCAACAGCAGGCTATCCGTAGTTAAGTTTGGGGGAAGTCAAAAGTTATATGTGGATTTTCAACTGCCTGGAGGTGGGTCGGCAACCCTAAACCCCATGTTGTTTAAGGCTCGACTGACCTCAAATATCAGAGTCTGGGAGGAAGATTCACTCCCATTGATAGACACTTGGGTGTCTAGTGGGGGTTTCGTGTGTTCAAAGATGAACTTCTGATGTTCACGTTTAATTCATCCTCTCCCCGAAACTGTCTCCGGCGCCTTCCTCATCTCTGTCTATGAGAAGTCTGTCCTCCCCGTTGCTCAGGCCTGACATTTTGGAGCTATCTTTAACCCTTTTCTCTCTCTCATACCCATGTCCCATCCATCAGCAAAGCGTGGCAGTTCTCCCATCAAAACATAGCCACCTCACTGCTACTGGTCCAGGCCACCACGATTGTCTGGATTGTTCTAATAGCTTCCTGGTTTCTACCTGCTTCTACATCACAACCTTTAAAAAGATTCTTCTGTTCAGGACTCTGTGATGGTTTCTCATGTCACTCAGAATAAAAGCCCAAGTCCTCACTATGACCTACAAGTCCTCACCCTGGCTGTTCCATGCCACATTTGTTCTCTCCTCTCCCATCCTTCTCTTCCCAGGTCACTGTGCTCCAGCCTCAGGTGGGCTCCCCATGGGGCCTGATGCAAACCAAGCCTGGTCCTGCTGCAGGGCCTTTGCACTTGCTGATTCCTCTGCCTAGGCTGCTCTACCCCCCCCCCCCCATATCCACAGGCATCGCACTTTCATTTCCTGCCTTCAGGGCTCTTTTCCATTGCCACCCATAAGAGAGGTCTTCCCTGACTTCCCTAAATGAAACAGACTTCCCACTCCCATTCCATCTGACTTTCTTTCCCTGACCCTGCTTTATTTTTCTTCCTAGCACTTGTCCCCTCAACCTTGTCTGTTTTATCTACTAGAGTTAAAGACCTGGGGTGTTGGACCTCCTTCATGGCCTTCACAACCCCAGGTCTGAATCGCAGAAGTGGAATTCAAATGCTGAGATTCTTAGAAGGGGTGAAAAGGGGGATCCTGAACATTTCTGGAAACTCCTTCATTCTGTGCTGGGAGAGAGAAAAGGAAGCCTGGATAGAACAGACAATCACACAGATAGTCCATATAAATCACTTAGCAGAGCTCCTGGCACATAGTAAACCATCAATAAAGGTTTACTGTCATTGCTGTTCTTATTGTTATTCCCTGATTCTTGGGTTCCACATACATCAATGACAAATGTTGGCAAAAACTTAAACTTTAGGTATCTAAATTAAATAATGCAGCCATTTATTGAATCTAATCATGTTTTGCTAAAAATATCAGAATGCTTAAAATTTATATAATTTTAAAAACATTGTTCAAACTGAAAAAGGTATGACAACCAAATGTAACACCTGACCCTACATCAGGTCTTGCACTGCGAGATGGAAAATGCTATCAAGAACATTACTGGGTCCACTGACAAAATTGAAACACAAATGATCAGCTAGATAAAAGTTACTGTATCAAGGTTAAGTTTAGTGAAGTGAATAACTATATCGTGGTTATCTAAGGAGATATTCTTGTTCTTAGGGAATCCCCACAGAAGCATCTGAGGGTATGTAACTTGAGGTGTGTAATGTACTCTCAAGTAGTTTAAAGAAGCAAATTTGGTGTGTGTGTGTGTGTGTGTGTGCGCGTGTGTGTGTGATATGCACAAGTGATACAGCAATGGGAAAAAACGCTAATGGTAGGTGAATCTAGGCCAAGGGGAAAGGGTGTTCTTTATAATGTTTTTAGTTCCATAACTTTTCTGTGAATTTGAAGTTATTTCCAAATAAATATTTTAAAAAACAAAACACTGCTTGTAGTTCAGGGTTATGATTTGCATCTTAAATCCAAAAGAGGAGTGTAGAGGGAACATGATCAAACTGGAAGTAAAAATAGGAGATTTACTTATCAACCTTAAGCCCAACAAAAAGAAGATAAGGTTCCGGCTTGTAATGCAGAAGACGGGGTGCTTTGTTTGTTTGTTTGGTGGTGGGGAAGGTGTTTTTTTCTTTCTTTGAATGCTTGTAAGGCCTTCAAGACTCTGAAAAATGAGATTTCATTTTAAAGTATCAGAAAACTTTGGAAGATGATGAAATGCAGCATGCTTGATAATTCGAGATGCTTCTAGACCAGGAGGCTTCTTTGAAGTCGGTTAGCATTTCAGAGCTTCGAATGTTAATTGTATGCAAAGAAATAAAACACTTAAGCAAACTTCAATCTAAGGAGATTTGCATAAAGGATTAGGACCCCTTGGCCTTCCAAAATACTCTTCCATCTGAAAATGGGTGCGCTGTGCTCTCAGATCCCCCAAATTTCTTTGTGTTCTCATTGAAGTTCGATTTAATCCTTCTCTCTTCATTCACACCTTCTCTCTAAACCTCCCAGGCCTGTGCTTTGAGAGCCAGAGATCATTCTTCTCCCCAGTTGAGGGGGGTTTGCTGTTCATTAATTTCTCTAAGAAGATTACCAAGTGCTTGTTTGTTGTTGTTGAAGCAACTAATTTCCCTAAAGCTCTTTGTTTTTCCAACTGGTTTACACTTTAATGCCCTTGATTGAATTTCAACAACAAGGGATCCACTTGACCAACCAACTCTCTTTAGGAAGAAAACAAAAAGCAAGAATTTGGTGCAAACTATTTTAACCACAGGCCTGCTCTAAAAATATCTATTCAGCCATTTAGACAGTTTCCAAAGAGATGTGTCCTAATTAGCATATCATTCAGGCCTTGTTTCCTTCCTGAAGTCAAGGTGACCTTCACTGAAACAGAATTTCTTTAATTACGAAATGATGGGAAAAGTAACGTCCCATAGCATCCTTGTCAGTGTAGCAGGATTTTACAAATTTGGTTTATGTTTTCTTTTTCTCCCTTTGTTTCTTTCTTTCTAATATTTCTTGTCTTTAACGCTCTAAGGCTGGAGCAGAATGGCAGATCTTTCTTAAGAACTTCAATACATAGATTTTGTACTAAACGTAGAATGTTTAGTACACTCTTGTTTAGAAATCCATTTTTACCAGGATAATTGTGTGGAGGCTAAGTGGGAACCCCCTTCACTCTGATTCACAGCCATTTAAACATTTGTGCCAGTTAATTACCATAATTGGTTTGTTTAATTAGCATGAGGAACACTGGCGCTTTCACACGGGGATGCCTCTATTGACTTGGAGATGCCTTCGCTGTCAGGCACCCCAAGGACACCAGCCTGGCTATTGAGGACTGAGTTTGTCTTCAAGTCTCTGGGGAGTTTTCCCCCTGCCTTAAGCACCTTGAAGATTGACCCTTGAACTTTCTAAGCCTAAAATGCTATTGATATTCTGTACTTTGTCAGAAGAAAGGAGTTGGGGGGTGGGGCCGGCAGAGGGCCCCTGTGGGATACGATGCCCTGTGGGAAGGTGGAGCCCAGCTGCTTGCAGATCTGTGGGCTCCCCAAACAGAAGCAGAGTTCCTGGGGCCATGTCTGAAGGCTGGATCTGGGGGGACCCCGTGCTGTTCTGTTGAAGGACTCTTAGCACACATGTAATGAGTTTCTTTTACTATTGGCACAGTGGATGGAAAATGAATAGCCAAGTGATAAACCCCAGGAAGAGTTCTTGAGTGCCTACTATGTGTGGAGTAATCTACTAAATAGAGCATCACCCATTGGGAGAGATTGTCAATGAGGAGTTCGAATCCTCCAGGCATAAGAGGCAGCATCAACCCCTCCGCGGGGAAGAGCGGCAGGAAAAGTTGTCATCAGAGAATCCAAGTAAAAACATGCAGCTCTGTATCCTGCTAACGTCAAGATTTAATTGCAGGACTCGGCTGGTCCATGGCCTGTTAGGATTTTAAAAGGTTGTGAGCACTTGTTTCTACATTGTGGTGGATTTTGGACCAAGTTCCTCTTTAAAACCCTGAAAATGTACAGAGGAGAGGATTCTTTTAAACCAGTCCAACAAAAGGAATCCCACATTCCAAAGGTGAAATATCATAGATTCCAAATAGATGACGTTTGGCTTACCATAAAATATGCCTAAGGAGAATGCAGAAGTGTTCTGAAATCCAAATGGGTGAAATGTGAGTCGAAGACAGAGTCCCTTATTAGGTTTCCACCAGGCAGAACCTGCAAATACATATACTTCAGAAGCACTCCAAGGACCTTTAGAAAAATAACCTCAAACAATTTGAAATCTATTTATAATAATTTTAGTTAATAAAAAAATCGAGATCATTCAGTTTAGGAAATTCTTGTTTCTTGGCACGTGACCGAAATCACACCCTCAGATTTTTTTCCTGTGTTTACAGTTTTTATTTGTTATTATTATTTTTAAAAAGTAATCCACCCTCCTAATGTTGGCTCTAATGTGACTTAGCCGAAGTCTCATAGCTGAGCAATAACCCATCCTACACAATCGTATAATTTAATGAAAGTGGATGCACTCCATCTTTCAGAAACTGCACCAGCACCCAGCTATTGATCTGACATGTATCTAGGCGTGTCTTCTTGTCCGAGTGTTTTAATAATCTAATTTAAAAATAGGATTCTTCTTTGAAAATATCTGAGTCTGACACCCACGCTTCCTGCCACCTATAGTAATGTTGGCATTACTATAATATGATTCGGAGGTAAGCAGGCCGATGCCTGGTTTGATGAGGAAGTGGAAGGGGGGGATGAGGCCTCATTATTTGACAATTACTCTAACTTTAGGAAGAGTCTTTGTGCACTGGAGCTGTAATGAATAATTAAAAGAAATGTGGCCGTCCACTTTAATTAGATCTCAGTGCATTTTCAAATAGGTATGCGGAGGGCTGTGCAAAACCAGTGGCTGCATTGTTTATGAGAACCAGAAATCTCTTAGAGAAGACCCTTGTCCCAAGACTCCTGCCGTTATTATTAGGCAGTGATGAATTGCCCGTGGCTGAAAAGGTGCTGCCAGGGACGGTAACATCCAATCCACCTTTGCACATCTTTCCCCAGCCTCCTTGCCTTGTCAGCACGTGTCATTCTCCTCATCTCACCCCCCTTCTATCTGGACCAGCATCAGAATGTGGCTGCTTCTCCAATCATCATTGTTACCAACCCCGAGCAAATTCCGTGTGAAAAGCGACCCCTAATAGAACAGCGTTTCACATCACATCTTGAACCTGAATAAGCAAATAGGCAAGTCGCATCTTTAGGGTCAAGCTTCATAGTCATTTTTTATGACCCAGGAAATCATTTTCGGTGACAGTGATGACAAGTGCTGAACACAGGCCCTGTATGAATACATCCGTGAACGTGGCCTTACAAACACTCGGGGTCAATCTACTCAGGGCCTTCCCACCAAGACACCTACTGCTTGGCAGGCCCCTACGCCACTGGAAAAAAACGAAGTGAAGAAGGACTCCATGTTGACTCGAAGTTTCTAACATGATGCTAAGAGTGTGAGAACGCCCTGCTTAACAGGATGGTTAATGAGGGCTGACACCTTTGAGTTTCCCTGAGATCGCTCTCAGCAGAGAATAGTTGGTGACGGAAGCTCTCAAACTTGGCTCCACCTTGGAATCCTCTTTTAAAAGAACCTTTAAAAATTAAACCCCCCAAAAAGTTAAAAATGAAAATCCTCTTCATCAATCATCAAGCTTTACAAATCTTCTTCCTGCCTAGGTCACACCCCTGACCTATGAAATCCACATTTCTGGGGGATAGGAGCCAAGCATCCAAGTTTTTAAAAATTCCCCATGTGGTTCAACAGGCGGGCAAGTTGGAGTACCAGTGGCTTAAGAGACGTTTTGAAATAGGATGCAGAGGGAACAGTTTTCTTTTAGAACTTCCAGTTTTGATGCCTATGCTGGACGTCTCCAGAAACGAACCAAAAAATAACAATAATCAGTTAAACGTGTCGAAATGGAATAGTCTAATTACACAAATATTGTTGGTAACCTAACACATTTGCTTAGCCTCCCGCTTCCCTAGGACACCCTGTTAGTGTTGCTTGTAACGGAAGCCACCTGCCCCCCGAACCATCTATTGAACTAGCTGGCAGGAAGCGCTGCCCTTTATCTCATATTTAAAACACAAGCAATGCCTGAAATTCATTTTCAACTTATTTTCCAATCATATGAAAGGAAGAAAGAAAAAGATTATTCTATTGAATCTTCTTTGGGCTGGTAAACTGTCGGTAAGGCTCGTTCTGGACGCGTGGTGGAGAGCTCCCGGAATAGTCTATGGGGAGACGAGTTAATCGAATAAACTAATCTGGGCTGTGGAGATTAACTCTCAGTGGTGGCGGGAAATGGGGTGAGGCAGAATGCAAATAGCAGGGACCTCAAGGTGCTGGGGGGAAGCAGTTTGGAATCTCCCTCCCTCACCCCAATGCTGGATCCCCTCTACCCAGCCTTAATTTTGGTGGTCCTGAGCTCACTGGCCAAAAGGTGATGTTTTTTGGGTTTTCTGAAGGGGGCGGGCTGCTGCCCTGTGAGGCCAGAACTTTTGCAGCTGCAGGGAACCCAGGCTGTGTGCTGGAGGTAAATACTAGCTGGAGGTGAGGATTTGGTTCAAAGCAGCCCCTAACGGTGGGTAACTGTCTGACTCTCTGGGCACGTTCTTTCCAACAGCCTTTGATTCCTTTTGCCAAGGCACACACAGGCCACACCGGGGTGGAAGCAGGTGTGTCAGAATGCAGGTTAAAGCCTCAGCCCCCAGGGCGGGGCGGGGCCTGCGAGCATCCTTTGGGTCTGGTGAGGGCTTCCTGCCCCCTGGGAAGGCTGTCTCCCTGTTTGCTTGGTTCTTGGGGAATCAATCTGAGGGCGGGTCCCCTGGGATCAACCCCCAGCTTCAGGGGCAGGAGTTCCCAGCCCTTCACCTTGACAGGAGGGGCAGTGGAAAGTGACAGCCCGGTCCCTGGAACGGCTGCTGAGGCTCTCTGGTGAGTTGACACCTCCCCCTGCCCCCCAGAACCCCAGTGCTGAGCCAGTCGGAGCTCATTCTTCCCCAAATAATATTAGGGAAAAGCACAGTGGTGAGAACACCCAACATCTCTAACATTCGCCCCCCTTTCTCTCCCACCTCCCTCAACACCAGTCCAGCCACGGCCCCTAATCTCAGTCGTCGGAAGCGCCTTCAGGGGCTCTGCGGTGGGTAGCCTCTGGATTTCTCTCTTGGCCTCCTCAAATCTGTTCCCCACCAGCAGCCAGAGGAATCTTGCCACAAGATGCAGATGAGGTTATGAGCTGCTCCTACTGAGTTCCTATTGCTCATAGGATAAAGCCTGATACATTTAATAAACAGCCTCCCTGTGTCTGGGGCAGTAGATAGAATGATTAGAGGGGTCCTGCGATGCCAGGGGGGCTGGGTTTAAATCCTGGCTGTATGACATTGGGCAGGTCACAGAAACCCTCTCTTTTGCACAATCTATAAAAGGGGAGGAAGATGCTAGCACTGACCACAGGGGCTTGTTGTGAGGCCTGAATGGGTCAACAGAGGCTTAGAGGAGTGCCTGGCACCCAGCAAGGCTGCTCTCCCTGCCACCTTCTCCTGCCACCCTTTCGCTAGCTTTCTCCTCTTCAGCCAGGCAGGGCTTGCTTTCTTTTCCTCCAGTGTGCCACAGTCTTTGCACACGCTGTTCCCTCTCCCACACCTTGCCCCTGCCACAGTTAGAGGAGGCACCTTGAAGCTTGCTTGGCCTCCCCATCATCAGCCCTGATGGATGCCGAAAGGATGGATTCTTCACTGCCCCCAAAGGAGAAGTGGCTCTCTCCCCTCCCAGAGCCCCGTAGCTGCCATCTGTGGACGTGGCTAAACCTGTGCCCGAGATCACAGCGGGCTGACTGCAGCTTGAGAGAAGCCTGGGAAGTCATGAGTTTTCATTATCTCTAGAGGAGCAGGGCTCTAGGGGGAACAGGGTTACCTGTGAAAAGGCAGCAAGAGCATTTGCAGCACTGGGATCCAACCCAGGTCTGTGTCTCTATCTGTACACGATTCTCATTTATCCTCAGAAGAATTTTATAAGGTTGGTGTTATTGTCTTCTTTTTATAGAGAGACTGAAGGGGTTCAGAGAGGCTGAGTGACTTACCCAAAGTCACACAGCAGAGCCTTTCTGAGGGTGGACCCCGTGCTCTCAAACTCTACTCTCTCAATATTGGCGCTCATGCTAGAGTATGGTCCTGCTAGCATGGCCTGACCGTCACAACTGAGCTAGAAGACTCCGCATTAAATGCAAAGTCTTATCTTTCATCACGGAGACCCTCAGTTCTCGGTGTTTTAGGGGAAAAATAAAACCCAACCATGTCTTCAGGTTTTCACTGTAGCCTCCCTTTCAAGTCCCAACTCTGATGGCACCTCTTCTAGGAGGTGGTCCAGGAAATGTCAGGGCTCTGACTAAGAGACGTCTCTAAGCTTCCAGTCTACCTGACAATATAAGGGAAACTCCCCATGACTTTAATATTTTGGTCCAAACAAGCATCTTGCATTTCCCCTCCTCTTATTGCTGAAGTGAGAGCATTTCATACATGTCTGTGGATCCAAATCACATAGCAGGGGTGTCCTCCCTCACTTCTCCATAGCAAGCAGGGATGTCCTTGGTAGCCACAAACTCAGATGTATGAAAACGGACCTTTATTTTTTGTTAACTGAACCAAACTTTGCTTTCCAGCCCAGATTCTACCCAAGAGCAGAAAATGTGATTTAGGAAAGAGAGATAAGCCCAGTCCAGATTTTCCGCTTAGTCCCTTTCGGATAAATAATCCAGGCAAATGCAGAGCCTCCCCTCTCTTCTCTTCTCCCCTTCTTGCCAAGGTTGATTTCCGTTCTGGGAGCCAGGGGGGCTTTGTCAATCACCCAGGCATCCGGCAGAGGCCCCTGGTCCCTCCTTATCAGTAGCTGTCCATGCTGGGTTCTGCCATCAGCCACGGTCATTGGCAGTCAAGCCTGGTAGCCTCCACGGAGATGAACTTGTCTTCCCATGGGCCACACAAGAGAGATATGGTGCAGCCATTAGAATGGTGCTAGAGATTCTGCCTTCTCCGAGAATGTATGCTCAAGAGTAGGTGGGATGGGAGACAGGAACCTGTCTTTTACTCTGGAGGTCTTTTTCTTGCATATTTTCCAGAATAGGAACACATATTTTGGGGATCTAACTTGGCCTTTAAACACAAAGCAACTGCTTCATCTGACACTCAGTGGAAATGACCAGTGATCTTTTCCAACACTCTGAATCCAGTACTAGGCACTGAACATACAGAGTCATTGGATTTTCAACAGCCCCTTGAGGAATGTTCAATCATCATCCCCACCGTTTTATAGATGAGGAAACTGAGGATCAGTGAGGAAGGCTGAGGATTACGTCCAAGGCCCACCATGGATAAGCGGTATCACAAAGATTAACTATTACTTCTCAACAGTGAAGGGCATGTTGGCAGCTCAAGCATAACATGCCTAAAGCCTACCCTTGAAGCAGCTCTTCTGCTTGAAATAGTTCTTAGAGGGGCATCCTCAGCCCCTCTCCAGCTCACATTAAAAAACTGGAGTGCTGGGCTTCCCTGGTGGCCCAGTGGTTGAGAACCTGCCTGCCAATGCAGGGGACATGGGTTCGAGCCCCGGTCTGGGAAGATCCCACATGCCGCGGAGCAACTAGGCCCGTGAGCCACAACTACTGAGCCTGCGCGTCTGGAGCCTGTGCTCCGCAACGAGAGGCCACAACAGTGAGAGGCCCGCGCACCGCGATGAAGAGTAGCCCCCGCTCGCCGCAACCTGAGAAAGCCCTCGCGCAGAAACGAAGACCCAACACAGCCATAAATCAATCAATCAATCAATAAAAAACAAAAAACCCTGGAGTGCTTTGTGACATTCCTTGTCCTTCCCTTGATCACTAGTCTCCACCCATTTCTACTCTGTCTAACTTGCTGACCTAGTTCATATGGGATCTCCAGGACCTGGGACAGTAGCTGGTACATAGTAGGTGTGGTAAAATATGAATAACATATTTATCATTTCAACCATTTGTCAGTATACAATTCAGTGGCATTAAACATATTCACACCATGTGCAACCATCACCACTGTCTACACCTGAAACTTGTTTACCATCTCCAACAAAAACTGAACTCATTGAACAATAACTCAGTCCCTGGTAATCTCTATTCTATTTTCTGTCTCTATGAATTTGCATATTTTGGGTTCCTCATATAACTGGAATCGTACATATTTGTCCTTCCATATCTGCTTATTTCACTTAGTGTAATGTTTTCAAGGTCCATCCACGCTGTAGCACGTGTCAACATTTCACCATTTCTTTTTATGGTTGAATGACATTCCATTGAATCTATAGCTCACATTTTATTTACCATTCATCTGTGGATGGAAACTTGGATTGTTCCCACCTTTTGGCTGTTGTGAATAATGCTGCTGTGAATATTGGTGTACAAATATCTGCTTCATTCCCCGCTTTCAATTATTTTGGATATATGCCTGGAGTCATACGGTAGAGTTCTATATTTAAGCTTTTGAGAAACTATCAAGCTGTTTTCCATAGCAGCTATACCATTTTACATCCTACCAGCAATGCATGGGGATTCTCCTCACCAACACTTGTTATCTTTCAGTTTAAAAAAAAAAAAACTGTGTTTTTTTTTGTGATGTGGTATCTCATTGCGGTTTTTTGTTTTGTTTTGTGGTACGCGGGCCTCTCACTGCCGCGGCCCCTCCCGTTGCGGAGCACAGGCTCCAGATGCGCAGGCCCAGTGGCCATGGCTCACGGGCCCAGCCGCTCCGCGGCATGTGGGATCTTCCCGGACCGGGGCACGAACCCGCGTCCCCTGCATCGGCAGGCGGGCTCTCAACCACTGCGCCACCAGGGAAGCCCACTCATTGCGGTTTTGATTTGCATTTCCCTAATGATTAGTGATGTTGAGCATCTTTCCATGTGCTTGTTGGCCATTTGTATATCTTCTTTGGAGAAGTGCCTATTCAAGTCCTTTCTCTACTTTTAAATTGGGTTGTTATTTTGTTGTTGAGTTGTAAGAGTTCTTTATATATTCTGGATATTAATACCTTATCAGATATACTATTTACAAATATTATTTCCATGCAGTATGTTATCTTTTTGCTTTCTTGATAGTCTCCTTTGATGCACAAAAGTTCTTAGTTTTGATGGAGTCCAATTTATCTCTTTAAAATTTTGTGTCTGCTTTCAGTGTCATATCCATGACGTCATTGCCAAATCCAATGTCATGATGATTTTCCCCCAATGTTTTCCTCTAAGAGTTTTACAGTTTTAGCATTAAGCTTAGGTCTTTGATCCATTTTGAATTAATTTTTGTATATGGTTTAGGGTAAGTGTCTAACTTCATTGTTTTGCCTTGGGGATATCCAGTTTTTCCAACATTTGTTGAAAAGACTGCCTTTCCTTGTTGAATGGTCTTGGCACCCTTGTCAAAAATCAACTGACCATATGTCTGAGTTCGAGATGCTATACCAAAATACCATAGATTGGGTGGCTTAAACAACAAGTGGTTATTCCTCAGTTATAGAGGATGGAAGTCTGAGATCAGTGTGGCAGTATGGTCGGGTTCTTGGTGACGGCTGTTTTCCTGGTTTGAAGATGGATGCCTTCTGCTATATTCTCACATGGCAGAGACAGAAATCATCTCTCTCTTACCTGTTCTTTTAAGGGTACCAATCCCTTTCATGAAGACTCCACCTTCATGGCTTAATTACCTCCCAAAGGCCCCACCTTCAAATACCATCACATTGGGGATTAGAGCTTCAATCTACGAATTTTGATACAAACATTCAGTCCATAGCACCATATATGTGAGGGTTTATTACTAGGATTTCTATTATAGTCCATTGGTCTATATGCCTGTTCTGATGTGAGTTCCATACTGTTTTTATTACTGTAGTAAGTTTCAGTGTCAGGTAACGTGAGCCCTCCAACTTTATTCTTCTTTTTCAAGATTGTGTTGGCTATTTGGGGCCCTTTGCAATCCCATATAAATTTGAGGATTGGCTTTTTTATTCTTGTAAAAAAGGGCTGTTGGAATTTTGATACGGATTGTGTTGAATCTGCAGATCATTTTAGGTAGTATTGACATCATAAGAATGTTGCATCTTCCTGTCCATGAACAAAGGATGTCTTTCCATTTATTTAGATCTTCTTTAATTTCTTCCAGCAATTTTTGTAGTTTTCATCATACAAGTCCTTCTCCTCCTTGGTTAGATTTATTCTTAAGTACTGAATTATTTTAGGTGCGAATGTAAATGGGATTGTTTTCCTAATTGCATTAAAAATTTTTAAAGCTCCTTAAAAGATGCTTATGTGCAGTTAGTGTTGCAAACCACTGTTTTAGTCGAAGCTTGACAAGGTAGATGGGAAGGCCATGTCTCCCGAACCTGTGCCTGGCAAGGACCCTCACCTTGAGTCACTGCTCAATAATTTTTAAAAAAATTTTATTGAAATATAGTTGGTTTACAATGTTGTGTTTAATTTCTGCTGTACAGCAAAGTGACTCATTGATATATATTTCTTTTTCATATTTTTTTCCATTATGGTTTATCACAGTATATTGAATATAGCTCCCTGTGTTATACAGTAGGACCTTGTTGTTTATCCATCCTGTATATAATAGTTTACATCTGATAATCCCAAACTCCCAGTCCATCCCTCTCCATCCCCTACCCTTGGCAACCACAAGTCTATTCTCTACGTCTGTGAGTCTGTTTATGTTTCGTAGATAGGTTCATTTGTGTCATATTTTAGATTCCACATATAAGTGATATCATATGATATTTGTCTTTTTCTTTCTGACTTACTTCACTTAGTATGATAATTTCTAGGTCCATCCACGTTGCTGCAAATGGCATTATTTCATTCCTTTTAATGGCCGTCAGTAACTGTTTTCTGATGCACGCATGTGTAGCTTCCCTCTTGGAAAATACATTTTTAAATTTGTTAGGTTTCAAATAGGCTACACCTGCATCCTGATGATTCTGGTCCTCTTCCTACGCCCCAACATTTTCCATTTTCCCCAACTGGTTCCCAGAGGGAAGGCCTGCTTATCACTGATTCCTCTGAAAGACTGGACTCATCCAGGAAGGGAGCTGACATCGGCTACAGAGCATCTCCTACTGGGATGGGACTGGGGACCCACCCCCTACTGAAGGAAGCGATGATACTTGATTTCAACCAAATAGCACTGGCTGGGAAATGACCCCCTCGGTACCAGTAGTAGCATTCAGACCCACAGGGTGTGGCCAGCTGCTGGATGGGTCAGCTGGAGAAAGGAGGGGGTCTGCTTTGATTAAGGAGACCAGCACAGACACCCCACGATGGCCATACATGCAGCTCCTGCCATCACCTGATCACGCCCCCCTTCCTTAACATTTATTACGAGCACTCATTATGACTGGTATCCAGGGGCCCCCAGCCCCAAACACTCACTCAGGGACAGGTGGCCTTCCGCCGCAGGGTTTCTGGTCAGAAATTCACAACAAGGAGCACTCCAAGTTCACCAGCCTGATTGGCACTGCTTTCTGAGAAACCTAACAGATGGGCTCTAATTGCAGACCTGTTGTGGGGACATTGTTAACAAACACACAAGTAGCTGTATACAGGGCTTTTTGGAACCGAATGTGACTTGGCAGCTGGGGACGGAGATCTAATTACCAACATCTGAGTTTCTTGTTTAATGAAGGGGAATGTGGAAAACGGCCGTGCTTGAGGCAGCTGGGCTGGAGAAGGCAGCCAGGGCTGTGACTGTGCTATGCCTGCACACTCTCTGGTGGCCAGGTGCCTTCGTGTCATCCAGGGGCTTCCTCTGTCCTCTCCCTGAAGTCCAGACATCACTTTTGGGAGAGAGGGTGGGATTCTTGGGATCCTTAGGTATCAACCACAGACTGTTAGAGAACAGCATCGCTGGGGGCACGTTGGTCCATATTCATTAGGCTTTTTTTCTTAAATTGTCAAGTTGACATTCCAGAAAAATATACCATCTTTAACATATGGCTTCCTGTATCTCCTTGCACAATGCTATTTAACCTTGAAATACATTTACCCCAGTTTCACAGTTCATAAATTTCCAATAATAACTTGCTCAGGCTTCTGCAGACTTGCCTTGTCCAAGGGCTATTTTAAGCACTTTACCTGATTAGCTCATTGAATCATTTTTCTAAGTTATTTTTTAATTTTTAAAATTTTATTTTTTCTAACTCTATTGAGGTATTTGTATCTATTTAGGTTGTACGATGTGATTATTTAAAGGTGTACCACATGATGATTTAATATTCATTGTGAAATGATCACCATAATCAAGTTAATATTGCCTCATATAATGACCATTTTGTGTGTGTGTGTGGTGAGAACACTTAAGATCTATTTTCTTAGCAAATTTCAAGTATACAAGACAGTATCGTTAACTGTAATCAACAAGCTGTACGTGAGATCCCAGAACTTATTTAACGTATAAAGGAAAGTTTGCACCCTTTAACCAATAGCTCCCCATTTCTCTTACTCCTAACTTAATCCTTTAAGTAACCCTAAGAGATAGATACCATTCCGGTTTCCAGCTTACAGATGAGGAAACTGAGGCACAGAGAAGTTAGGTTACCTCTTGGGGAGAGGTTGGCCTCAGCCTAGGTTCTGGTCTCAGGCTGACTTATCTGATATTAGTAATAATTGGCACTCAGGGATGGGTTGCTGAGTCCCAGCTACTGTGCTTTATAGGCTTGATCTCACTCAGTTAAGTCCCCCAATAACTTTATGAGGTAGACACTATTATTGTCTCTGAGACTTGGAACTGAGGGTTGGAAGATGGAGTGACTTGCTCAAGTCACAAAGCTTGTGCTATGCTGAGCTGGGATTCAAACTCAGGGTGCCTTCTCTGAGCCTCACTGTCCTGCCACTCTATTAGAAAAGGCCCTGACATTTAGCATCACTGCAGGGATTCTTTTTCTTTTTGAGGTCATTGACTTTGTGGTCACAATGTCCATTTAAGAGGGTCCATGGAAGAAGTTGCTCTTGAGTTTCAAGACCAGGGAAAAATGAACCATCTCTGGAGAGATCAAGTTGATTTTATTGTATGGACACTGTGCAACTTATGAAAACAACCTCTCCAACCAGGGTTCAGGTTCCCTGAGGGGGATATGCAGGTGTGTCTGAAGCTTCTAAGGGTCTACCTCTTACGGTTGTTACAAAAGCACACAGTAAGCATCTTCACATGCTCCCAGGGTGTCATTATTCCTTGAGAAGGAGAAACCACTCAGGTTCTGCTCCCAGCCTCCCCAGGGGTATACTCCTGGATACAGATGAGAAGCACTATTGTAAAGAATCATGCTTCTCACCTTGCCTTAGTTACTAGGCTGCTCTGAAAGCATAAGGAGCAGAGTAGCAAGTATGCAGGACCTTGGGGCCCATGTTTTGTATACAACAGCCTCAGCCTGAGCTTCTCCATATTTCCCTTTTGATCTAATTTCTTTCTTCCTCATTACTATTTGTGGCAGATTTTATTTTCCAAAATCGACTACAGCAATATTTCTGGTCCCACATGTGCCTTCAGAACCTTGTCACTCCCCTCCCATTGAACCAGGATGAGCCTTTGTAGCTGCCTTGACTAACAGAGTGTGGCAGAAGTGATACCATGTGACTTGGCAAGGCCTCACCATCACTGTCATAAAAGATGATATAGGTCAGTACTGATGTTAGCTAAGGTAGAGTAAGCACACTTCCCCTGTCTCTCTCACTGAATACAGCTATAAAACTGTGTATAAAATACCTGGAGCAGATATTTGAGGACTCTGAAAAGTAAGGGTAATGGGCAGATTCAGGAAGATTGGAACTTGAAATATCACTGAACTGGGGGTGAGTTTATCATTTTTCCCCTGCTCCTTCCACCACTTGGCCCAGCATAGTCATGGAAATACTTGGCAGACTGGGGTAAGTAAAGCCCCGACTTCTTGGATAGAGAACAGAAAAGGGACCCCTTACTGTGTTGAAAAGTACCAGGGAGATAGCAGAGAGAGAAGAGTTCAGGAAAACAACTACATAAAGTGGTTTATGAATTCCTGGGCTCACCTCTGAGCTGCACACGCATGGATCTGATTCAAAATAGCATACCAAAGACTTTGAGAACTGAACTGACACAAAGACCACTGCCCATGTGCCTGCAGAAGACAGGTTGAAACTTGCAACTTGAACAGGACAAGTCAATTGCCTGCTAAAATAAAAATGTCAACCTTCTCTATAGGATTTATATAAGACCTAGTATTTCATAATCTAATATTCAAAATGCCCATGATAGCATCTCAAATTACTTGGCATATGAAAAACCAGGAAAATATCAACTTGCATGAGAAAAGACAATCAACATATGCCAACCCTGAGATAAGAAAGATGTTGGAACTATCTGACAAAGCAGCAATTAAACAAATGCTCTAATAAGTAACTGTGAACACTCTTGATATAAATGACAAAATAAAAAAGTTCATAATCTAATTTTAGAATTTAAAAAAAGGAAATGAAATGAAAAACTCACTGGATGGGCTCAATAGCAGAATGAGATGACAGAGAAGTGAGTGAGGATGAAATACATAAACCTACAGAATCAGGAAGCTCAGTGAGCCTTAAACAGTCAAACCTAAAAGAATCACAATCAAACTGCTGAAAACTAGATCAAAGAAAAAAATATTTAAATGAGCCAGATGAAAATGATACATTCCCTATAGGGGGACAACAATTAGAATGATTGTGAGTTTCTCATCAGAAACCAAGGATACCAGAAAAAAGAAGAATGACATTTTTAAAGTGCTAAAAAAAAAGAAATACCAACCCAGAATTCTATAACCAGCAAAAATATCCTTCAGAAATGAAGGAGAAATAAACATTTTCAAATGAAGGAAAATAAAAGAATTCATTGCCAGCAGACGAGCTCTAAAATAATTGCAAAAGGAAATTTTTCAGACAGAAAGGAAATGACACTAGAAGGAGAACTAGAACATCAGGAATGAAGGAGGAGCAACAGAAACAGTAAGTATCTGGGAAAATATAATAGACTACTCTTCTCTTAAATTCTTTAAAATGTGTCTGGTGGTTGAAAGCAAAAATCATAACATTGTTTGATGGAGTTGTCAATGCATGTAGATATAATATATAAAACACCTATGATATAAAGGAAGGTGGGTAAAAGTACCTATACAGTGGTAAGGTTTCTACTTTCAACTTGAAGTGGTAAGCTATCAATCCTAAGGAAACTATAAAAGTTAAGTAGGTATATTGTAATCTCTAGAGCAAGAAATAAACTAAACAAAGAGGAGTGATTAAAAAAACAATAGAAAAATTAAAAGGAAATGTGAAAATATTCAAACAGGAAAAGAGAAAAGGGCAGGAAAAGAGAAACAAAGGAACAAGAGCAGAAGTTAATCATGAATAACAGGAAGATCTTGGACTAAACACTTGGAAATGAAACAACACAGCCCTAAACAATCCACAAGACAAAGAGGAAGTATCAAGGGAAATTAGAAAAGATTTTGAACTGAACAGAAACAAAAACACCTTATTTCAAAATTTGTAAGATGCAGATACAGCAGTGCTTAGAGGGAAATTTATAGCATTAAATGTTTATATTAAGAAAAGGAGAAAGTTCTCAAATTAAGAATCTAAGCTTCTGCCTGAAGAAACTAAAAAAAAGAAAGAAAAAGCAAAATAAAACGAAAGCAAGCAAGCAGAAAGAGGCAGAAGTCAATGAAATCAAAAACAGAAAATCTGTTTCTTTGAAAAGATCAAAAATGGCTATACCTATACCAAGACTGACTAAAATTATAGAAGACACAAATTACCAATATTAGTAATGAAAAAGGGGATAGTATTACAACCCCCATAGTAGATAGTAAGAGGGAGTTTTGGAGGTGATTAAACTGTTCTGTGTCCTGATTGTAATGGTGGTTAGATGAACCCATACATTTAAAAAGTTAATTCTACTGTATGATAATTTTTTTAAAAAGAATATTCAGATTAAAATTAAATTAGGAGTTTGGGATTAGCAGATACACACTACTATACATAAAATAGAGAAACAACAAGGACCTACTGTATAGCACAAAGAACTATATTCAACAGCTTGTAATGGAAAAGAATCTGAAACAGAATATATTTATATATATATGTAAATATATATAGCACTGAATCACTTTGCTGTATACCTGAAACTAACACAACACTGTAAATCAACTATACTTCAATAAAAAAAGAAAAGAAATTAAAAGGTGATACAGCTTCTGCTGTATGCCTATGTATATACACACACAGAAACCATATAGATACATATGTATGTATGTGCATGTATATATGCAAATGTGTGTGTGTATACATACCCACATAATATATATATTTATATAGCTATGGAAGAGGTAGAGCTAAGACACCAAACAGGTGCAGTGAGAAAACACAGAGATTAGCAATAAGAAGTTATTACCGTCCCAAGGGCTAAGGGACAAGGGGGAAAATGGCATTTCAGAGTCCAGGATTCAGGGCCATCTCATGGGAGCCAGTACCTTGGAGGAGGCAAGGAAGTCTGAGAAACCGTTTATCGAGTTCAGTTCCCTGAATGCAGAGCAGAACAGGGGAAGAAGAGTGGGGTGGGAGAGCAGATCTTCAAGCAGAACCGCAAGTGGCCAGCCTGCGGACGAATTATAGTACCTATCTCCTGGAATCGGGACAAGGACAACATTTAATAGTAAGAAAAATGCCTGGAACTTAGTTACTTAAGAGACAGCTGCTATTACTGAAACCTAGGAATTGCAACACTCCACGTAAAGAGACAAGTGAGGCTTGAAGAAGCTGATGGACTTGTTTAAACATCACACAGTCAGGAATGTCTTTATAATGAGATAAACCAGATAGGATAGACAAGAGTAAAAATTCTAATTCATTTTGGGGTTCAGATGTGAAGTTTTAAAGACCTTTCTATGGGATTTTTTTTTAAAATTATTTATTTATTTATTTGGCTGTGTTGGGTCTTTGTTTCTACGCATGGCCTTTCTCTAGATGCGGCGAGCAGGGGTTACTCTTAATCGCGGTGCATGGGCCTCTCACTGTCGCAGCCTCTCTTGTTGTGGAGCACAGGCTCCAGACACTCAGGCTCAGTAGTTGTGGCTCACGGGCTTAGTTGCTCTGCAGCATGTGGGATCTTCCCAGACCAGGACTCGAACCCGTGTCCCCTGCATTGGCAGGCAGATTCTTAACCACTGCGCCACCAGGGAAGCCCTCTATGGGATTTAAATCCAGATTGGACTGACTCTGAAGGTCTTGATCATCTGGCTGCCTTGAAGGATGAGAGGTACTTGCATTTCCCACAAACACATTTAACAGGAAAGGGTTCATATTTACGAGAATGTATGTTCCATGAGAGCATGGGATTCATGTGCTTTATTCATTGCTGTATCCGCAGCACCTAGAATAGCACTTGGCATACAGTAGGTGCTCAGTGAATGTTTGTTGGATGAATGAAATACAGTTGGTGACATGGTGATTGTTCTTGGTGTTAATCAATTTGGCTGATTAAACACAAATGTTTTATAGGAAAGGTATAAGGGTTACAAAATTGATGGGAGATGAAGGGGTGGGTCTTGGGACTAGCAGGAACCAAGGAAACTCGGGAGGCCTACACAACAGCTGGGACGCAGAAACTTCTCATTCCAAGAGCAGCCTGGTCTAGACATGCCTCATTCACCACCATTGCCCTTGTGAAAATAGCTCCCAACATTCCTACTATTCTAGATACAGGGGAGAGAAATTAACTTGATGACCTCAGGTCATATACCGGAAGCGATTAGGAAGAAGACCCTCACCCCTGCTCATCCCCTCCCTGGCTTCCTTACGAAGGGGCCACCCTGGAGTCAGGAATGTGGGACCTGGGAATCGCTCTCCTGTCAAATCTATTGATAACTTCAGTAGAAGAGAAATAATTCATCTTAAGCCATAACAGAAAAGCACCATAGAGTATGATCCAAGAACATGGATGGGTTCTAGAACCATACTGCCTGAGTTCCAATCTTGATTCTTTTAGCAAACACACTATGCAACCCTGGGCAAGTCACACATTCTCTTTGCCTCAGGTTCTTGATCTGAAAAATGGGAATAGAATAGTTAAATGAGCTAATACTTGCAAAGTGCTTAACAGTATCCGGCCAGAGTAAACCGTTCAATGAATAAAATCAATGTGGGTTAATGTATCAGTTATCTGCCATAATATGCCACATACTAAACAAACACAAACCCAGTGGCTTAAAAGCTCATGGGTCGGGGCTTCCCTGGTGGCGCAGCGGTTGAGAGTCCGCCTGCTGATGCAGGAGACACGGGTTCGTGCCCCGGTCCGGGAGGATCCCACATGCCGTGGAGCGGCTGGGCCCGTGAGCCATGGCCACTGAGCCTGCGCGTCCGGAGCCTGTGCTCTGCAACGGGAGAGGCCACAACAGTGAGAGGCCCACGTACCACAAAAATTTAAAAAAAAAAAAAAAAAAAAAAAGCTCATGTGTCTGTTTGGTGGATAGGTGGTTCTGCTGGGCTGGGCTAGGCACAGTCAGGTGTCTCTGGTCATCTGGCTGGTCACCTGCGGGTCCATTTTGTGGCTCTTGGCTGTGCTCACTCACATATTGGGAGTTAGCTGGCTATTGGCCAGTCTAGGATGGCCTCCCCCTCTGCTCCACGTGGCCAATAGGTTTGTCCAGGCGTGTTCACTGGTGGTGGTGCTGGAAGAGTTCTAAGACGCATGCAAGGTCTTATGAGGCCTAGGCTTGGAGCTGGCACCATCACTTCTGCCATATTCTGGTTGGCCAAAGCCAGTCACAATTTCAGCCCTTATTCATATGTTGAAGTCCTAACCCCTAGTACCTTAAAATGTGACTGTATCTGGAGATAGGGCCTTTAAAAAGATGATTAAAGTAAAATGAAGTCATGTGGGTAGGGCCCTAATCCATTATGACTGGTGTCTTTCTAAGAGGAGACTAGGACACAGACATGCAAGAGGGAAGACCATGTGAGGACTCAAGGAGAAAACAGCCATCTGCAAGGCAAGAAGAGAGGCCTCAGAGGAAACCAACCCTGCCCACACCTTGATCTCGGACTTCTGGCCTATAGAAATATGAGAGATTACTTTTCTGTTGTTGAAGCCTCCCAGTCTATGTGGTTCTTTGTTATGGCAGCCCTAGAAACGAATACAGATTTTGGTGGGGAAACAGACTTTACTTCTTGATGTGAGGAGCTGCAATGACATTGCAAATAATGTGTTCATAGAAAGGCATGAAAAATTGGGGACTTTTTTGCCATCACTTTACTGCCCCTAGAGATGGGGGTGAAAAGCTGAACTAATCAACGTGGCAGAGAGAGAGAGTAATGGGTTGGAAATCAGGAAGCTTGGCTGTACTCTCAGCTCTGCCTTCTCGGGGCCTCAGTTTCCTCATCTGTGTCATGAGGAGGCTGGACCAGCTCTTGCTATGTTTCCCCCCAGCTCTGATAGCCCAGGATCAAACCCCAAGCTCCTGCCCGCCTCACCAATGTCAAAGTCGAAGTGTGCATCAGGAAAAGACGCCCCTCCACTCGTCCTCTGGGCACTGCCCTCAGAGGACTTCACCCTCAGCCTCACCAGTAACTGCTTCCTACCCATGGACAGAGGGCACCTGCCTGGGAACATTTACCTAACAGTGGCTAACAGAGAGGAGAGAAGCCCTGCTCCAAAGCCCTGAAAAAAGGAAAAGCCAACAGTGGTATCTTTCTTGTTATCTCCCGGACTAGTCTCCATCCCCTCGAGAGGGCAATGTAATTGAGTATGGATTTGGGGGATCTTTGCTTGTGGCCTTCGGAGAATTTGTCTGACAGTAACGACAAGAAGGGAAAACTCAGACAAGTAAGAATGAATGAGATCCCAGCGAAAAAGAGCTATTAAAGGAGGAGGGGTAGCTATGGAGAGGGAATACTTGGCAAATCTGGAAGCACAATCATCAGGTGACCTGGATGAGATGAGCACCGGGTTATAAGAATTCCCCTGGTGAACATGGCAGAATCCTTGAGCCTGTGAAATTTTTGTGGACAGAGGCAATGAAACGGCCAGAACTTCTGAAAGAGTCATGAATGGATGTCACAGATATCTGAGAATCAGCAGATAAATCCTCCCATAGACCTTAATATCTGCCAGGAACTGATGTATATATTTTAAGTGTATGAGTTCATTGCATCCTTACCAAAGTTTTACAAGGTAAATACTGAAGTACTGTTATCACTATTTGTACAGACAAGGCAGGAGGAGCACAGGGAGATTGACTGTCTGCCCAAGGAGCTGCACTTGAACTTGGGCAGGCTGTGTCAAAAGCCCAGGGTCTTGGGACTTCCCTGGTGGTGCAGTAGGTAAGAATCCGCCTGCCAGTGCAGGGTTCACTGCATTGTTCTTGGTGGCTTGAACAAAGGTTCAAGCCCTAGTCTGGGAAGATCCCACATGCCACAGAGCAACTAAGCCCATGCGCCACAGCTACTGAAGCCCATGTGCCTAGAGCCTGTGCTCCAGAACAAGAGAAGCCACTGCAATGAGAAGCCCGTGCACCGCAACGAAGAGTAGCCCCCGCTCGCCGCAACTAGAGAAAGCCTGTGTGCAGCAATGAAGACCCAATGCAGCCAAGCATAATAAAATAAATAAATAAATAAATAATTTTTTAAAGCCCAGGATCTAAATTGAATGTCCTCATTTTCTGGAGCCTGGTATGTGAGAGATGGAAAATAGCCCATTTTACAGATTAGGAAAATGAGGCCCAGAGGCATCTTCCAGTAGCACTAATTGTCTGCAATCTACTCATACTGCTATATTCTTTTCCACTTGATCGCCTCGTCCTCTTCATCTATCTGGTGAACTTCTGCTTATCTGCCAAGATTCTGTTCAAGTGGCACCTCCTCTGGAAACCTTCTCTGCTCACCTCAGGCAAATCAGGTTCTTCCTCTTTTGGCTCCCACAGAACTCAGCCTGGGTCCTTATTAGTGTTTTTTTCATATGCAGTAAGTAGTTTCTTTTTTCTTTGCAGAATTCTTGAAAAAGAAAATTGTGTAATGGATACATTTTAAATGTCCATGTTCCTATGAACTAGAATTTATGTTTGTTAAGATTTGGCCATATTTGCTACAAGTCTTTTAAACAAAAGAACTCAAACATAAAAACTAAACTGGAGGGGGGTTTTTTGAAATCAAAGAAATAAAACATTACAGGTGAAGTCGAAGTACCACATCTGCAGTCTACTTTCCCTTCTTGCCATGAATTTGTCGAGCATCTATTTATAAATTCATATATACATATATTTACCAGTATGTGTGTGCCTGTGTGAAAGATAACCTACATTCAGAAAAAAAACCAAGAAACATATATGTACAGTGGGACAAACAGTTGATAACCACCACCACTGACAAAAAAATAAAACTAAAACATTGCAAATGCCCCAAAGACTCACTGCACTTCCTCCCTGATTATAATCCTTCCTCTCCTTGGACCACCTATAGATTCTTAGACAATGTAATTTAACTTTCCTTGACTTTGAGCTTGATGTAAATGGAATCACTCAGTAAATATTCTTTCATATCTTGCTGTTTGGGGTAATGTTGTGACTGTGAAAGTTTATGTGTGTGTAGGATGCCATTGAATGATATACCTCAATTTATTTATCCATTTTTCAGGTGATGGGCATTTGGTCTGTTCGCAGTTTTCAGCAACTATAAGAACCTTGTTGCTATGAGTGTTTTTGCCTATGTCTGCTGGTGTACGTTGCACATGTTTTTCTAGGATGCATGCCTAGTGGAAGAATTGCTAGGTCGGAGGGTGTGTGTAACTCCAGTTGCCCTGGATGGTGCTAAATTGTTTTCTAAGAGCCTGAACTCTTAACCATGATATCAAACTCCCTTACCAAATGGATGTGTTGAAGGAATAAATGGGTTTTCGAAAAAGCAAAATAGTGAATACAAGGAGGGGGGTTGCATTAACTAGTATCAGAGGCTGGGAATCCAAGCATCTGTCTATTGACATAGCATCTCTCTGTGGCACCTGCAGGCTCTGGACCCTGGAATTAGCTGAAGTCAGCTGCCCTGGAGGTTTGTAAGGAGCACATGGCTCCCATCCAACTCTGCCTGGACGGTATCTGCTGACAAAGCAGAAGGATAGATGTTAGCAGTGATTTGGACTTTATCTCTTGACTACTTCATTACATCCTACCCATAGCAGTCTGACAAGCAGTCATGAGGAGGCGGCCAGAGCTCTCAGGGCTGCTCGAGCTGCACTGGGGGGTCCTGCCTCAGTTTCCCTTTTGCTTTTCTGGTACTCCTTGGGACTTGGAATTATCACTGTGAGCCAGACCCAAGGTCCTCTTGGGGACTGCTCTGGTATATACCCTTCCACCTTTATCCACAATATCCTCAAGTGGACCCCACCAGGGTCCCTCTGAATGACCGGAAAGCCCTTTCATTATTCTGCCCAATATGTCAGCTAGGGCTGTTTACAAATCCAAGGGTTCTCTTGCCAAATGTACAGCCTGTTCCCCAGGCTTTCATGTTATAATGAAATGAAGAACAAGCAAGACATCTTAATATCCTATTCTTCTAGGAAGTGAGATCTTTTCCCCCTCCCTCTCTCTTAATAGATAAATTAATATCATCAAACATTCTGAAAAGATCCTTTATGAAAACATCTCTCTTGCCAAAACAGAAAAGTTTATTATAAAACTGGAGAAATTTGTTTCAACTTGTTAAAAGCCCTATGCTCAGCCGTGAATTCGGTCCCCCCCCCCCGCTTCTTTTTCCTTCTTCAATTAATTTCACACTAATCCATTTCTTTATCAGGCATTGGAGTGAATGTGAGTGGAGTGAGTGATGAGGATGAGGGGGCAATGGAGGTGTTTGGCTCTGTAATTTCATCCTTGAATTTTGTGATTACTAACAGGACAACTTTTTTAATTTGCTCTTTTGTCTGGATTCCCTGGCTGGCAATCTGCTTGGTGAGCTCGGCTTTTTAATCAATCACCTAGATAATCAAATGTCACTGGCTATCTGCTCCGTGTAATTACTTTTGCAATTAAAAATCAACCTCAAGTTGCCTCATCTAATTAGAGGGATGGGCAGATTTTCATCGAGATTGATTTTTTAATAAATATTGACTTAAAATGCCATAATCTCATCATATTCTTTCATTTTCTTTGTACCAAAAATCAAACAAATGGAAGAATTAGCAAAGCAGAAGGAATCGTGGGGCTTCAAAAGATTCTGCTGGTTCAGACACACAAAACTATGCTGTACAGAAGCCCAGCTTAACTCGCCTAATAACAATACTCAAAAGCTTCCACCTTTTATTGGAAAAAAGAACAAAGCAATCCAACGATTATATTTCACACTAACATTGTTGCAAGCCCACAATTCTAAGAGCTTCTAATTTCATTTATCGTGCTGCCGGGGACAATCATTTCTATTAATGTTATTATTTCTTTTAAAGCAATCCCATACATGCTACTAGAATATTTAGCATTAGCAGAAAAAATTATATATATGCGTTGTGCTAGAACCGCCACTGTGAGTTTTCTTAAACATACAAATGCCACGTCAGGCAGATAATTTTCTCGTCTTTGCTGTCTTGGATCTTTTATGTATTGTAATTAGAACATTGTCAATAACACAGTTCGTTGCTTTTTGGTTGTTGTGGCTGATGTTAAACATGGAAAATCCACAATCTGGTAAGGGGATTACCTACAGGAAAATAACACACTTTGCTCAGAGAGCAATTGTCCTAAGATGAAATGTAATGGTATCTTGTGTGCCTGTTTAAAAAAAAATCATGTCGGTGACCCTGACAGAATTCCATTTAAACCGCATCTGATTGGGGGGATGATGACGAAGGAAGGGCTAATGCTTCTAGCATCCCCGCTTTATTCCATCACAAAGAAGGGACTTCTGCCTTCTTGGGCGTTCACACTACCAGGGAGGAGTAGCGAATTGCCGCATCTGCCTGCACAATTCACTCGAAGGAGAGGAAAAAAAAACAAACCATAACCAAGGGAAGTCAAACTTTTCGCTCTTATTGGTGGCCAAACAAACAGGGGAGTAAAGAAAGACCCAAACAAAAGAGCCAGGGACGGTAAGAGGGAAAACAGTGACTGCACCCCGTGTCTCCCACGAGGCAGAAAAGTACCTGCCGGTGGGGATGGCTCGTCTGCGATGGCAGCCACGCTACCAACTTGGAGTTCGAGTCTCCATTTCCCAAAAGGATATTCCATGGGCTATGGGTCTCGTAAAACATTACTCCAAAATGGAGGGCTGTGTGATCAAATCACGTTTAAAAAACACAACATTCTCTACCTCCTTGCTGGAGAGAAATAATACACATTATCCTTGAATGTCTCTGAGAAGTCCTTCCACAAAGCCTGTTTGGCTCAGAATTTATCAGTTATTTTTCCTTGGATTGTCCTATTTCTATCTATCATCTATCTATCTATCTATCTATCTATCTATCTATCTATCATCTATCTATCGATCGATCATCTATCTATCATCTATCTTTCTATTTATCTATCTATCTATCATCATTTATATCATTTATTTCTTTAGGGGGTACCATGGGGAAACATTTTGTCAGTGCACACTTTGAGAAGCACTGGTATTTACACCACACAAAGAATCTCATTTTTCTGCACCATCAGCCTCTCTTGGGGACAAACCTTGACTTCTAGATGTGTTGCTGATTATGTTTCCTAAGTGCAAAGTGATGGCTGGCATGTCAGCGTGTGCTTATGGCCAGCTTCAGTGACCTACTGAAAATGAGGAAGGCAGTGGGGAATCCCAGGCTATGGTAACTAGGCATCGTCTGTGGTTCTTGCCAGAGGGAAATTCTGCAGGGGTGTGCTCTGACGTCATCACACTCAGTACAGGTTGAAAGAGTTGCCTGGGTGCCCACTGCTGTGTGGAGAAAGGATGAAACTCCACCAAGAGTTTGAGAAAATTAATAGAAAGAGGAAAGGGGAAGGAGTGGGAGTGAGACTCATTTGATTACTATAGAACACGTACCACCATGGTAGGCACTGGGCTGAATGTTCTTTCTACCTGCCTTTTTCATTTAATCATCACAACAGCTCTATAAAGCCAGCACTTTATAGAGTTGTATTTGTATCTGTATTATTATTCTTCCCCTTAAACAGATGAGGAAACTGAGGCTTCAAAGAATAAAGTGCTGGTGAAAGACAAGAGGGCTGGGAATGGGCAGAGTTAAACCCCAGACCCACCTCTGAAAGACACCAAACACTTTGGGCTCTGGACCCACTTCATCTTCTAGGAGGCAGCCTGGGGACAGGAGGTAGGGGCTGCTGACATGGCGGAAGGATTGCGCTGTTGGGGAAGAAACATCCTTGTGGGGAGGGTCTATCAGTCATCTTTTGCCATGAGGATCCTGTGTTACAAGCCACTCCACAAAACGGCTTAAGCAATAAGCATTTCCTCAGCTTCTGAGTTTGCCAGTTGACGGGGAGTTTCTTCTTCTCTCATCTGGCCCAAGTCATGAGTATGGGGTCAGCTGTGGGTTGGCTAAGGGTGATTTGGGCTGGCTTTCTCCCAGGTTTCAGGGTAGGCTGGATGTCGTGGGCCTAGGAAGGCTTTGGCTGGGGCAACTGCAGATCTGGGCTCTGTTCCATGAGTCACAGCTTCCAGCAGGCTGGCCTGGGTGTGTTCCCGTGGAGAAGGCAGAAGGGCAAGACGAGAAGAAGAAAACGCATAAGCACATTTCAAGCCTCTGCTTGCCTTGTGTTTGCTAACATCTCAGTGACCAATGCAAGTCACACAGAGTCAAGGGGCGGGTACCACAAGGTTACAGAGACAAGGGCATAGATCCAGGGGAGTTGAAGGTTCACAGGGGAGAAGTGTACTGATTGGCAAATCAAAGCTATCGTTTACCAGAGCTCACCTCAGCAGACCATGTGTCACACAGGATGCCTCGCCTGTGTCATTCCAAGGTCCCTGCCATGTCTTCCTTCCTGGGCTGCTGGGGGGTTGGGTGCCAGGTGCCAGTGGATGAGGGATTCCTTCTTCCAGTAGGGTCAGTTGGTAGCTGGGGGCTCTCCCCACCCAAGTGACTTACACACCTCTCAATGAAAGCCAGAGAGGGTTCATGCATAAAGGGCCACATTGGGAGGTGGACAAGGCGACCGGCAATCTGCTTTTCGCCCTGGCCCTCTGTTAGGGCCATATTGCTGTCCAAGCCCCAACTCCAGGGCTCCACAGCAGTTCCCCTCAGGACCCAGAGTGAAGTTTTAGAGACATGCAAAGCCCAGGGTTCAGACCCAGATGCCAGCAGGAACATTGAATGAATACAACTGATTTCTTTCAACCCAGGCACACCTTTGTTTGCACAGAAAATACATAGAAATCCTCTGTATTTCCTTTTTTTTTTTTTTTTTTTCTGTATGCTTAGTTGCTCCGCGGCATGTGGGATCCTCCCAGACCGGGGCACGAACCCGTGTCCCCTGCATCGGCAGGCGGACTCTCAACCACTGCGCCACCAGGGAAGCCCAGAAATCTTCTTTAATTCAATATGAAAATATGCCCTCTACTATTTTTCTTAAAATGTGGTCCTTTCTTGGACTAGATTTTGTTTCCCACTTTTGTTAGCATCACGATTATAGACGTATATTTCCTCTAAGAAAAAACACTAATCAACAATACCAGCAGGAGGACACATGACCATGTTTAGTTGGCCTGGGCGTTGGGCATATGATAGGGAGTGGCGGAGACTGTGGCAAACTGGAAAGCACTCTGTTCACCTGAGCAATGCGTCTGCTTCTTCACTCCAGCCACTTCTGGCTGTGTGGGAAAGTAGGTGCCATCGGTTGTGGCTTTCTTTTCAAAAGTAGCTAGAGACCTGGATTTTGATGTGAACTCTTGAATGGTGGCTCTCTGTTAAAGAAAGAAACATGCACACCAGAGAAAACTCGTGTGTGGCCCAGATCTAGCCATGGGTCACTGGTTTGCAATCGCTCGTCTAGGCTAATGACTGCATTGTAGAGATAGGGAAACTGAGGCCCAGAGATGGGAAGGGACTTGCCTGAGATCACTAACAGTCCATTTCAGAGATTAAACTAGCATCAGACTCCTTAGTAAGCCTCATGGTCTGGCCTTTGATACTTTCCCAGTCTTAGTTTCTGGTCGATCTGTCCTCCCGGTTACTCAAGGACCCCACAAACTAGCCTCACCAGGCTTACTTACTTCTTTAGTCTTTGCCCAGATGGTTCTCTCTGCCTGGAAGGCCCTTCCAGGCTCAGGTCAAATGTCAGTCCCTCTTGCAAACCTCCCCATTCCCTCAGGCAAAATTTGTCGCTCTTATGCATCTGTATTATAGCATTTCTTGCTCTGGGTTTTAAGTTTTAGCCGTTTGTTAGAGTGAGCTTCCTGAGGGCAAGTTACCGTGGGGATTTTATCTGGGGATCCCTTGAGCCTAGTAAAACGTCTAGCCCCATAAGTGCTCAATAAATGTTTAGGGAACAAATAGAGACATAAATGAGAGAATCGTGATGGAGCATGCGAATAAAATAGCAAATCCTGTTTATCCAGCCAGTATTCTTCACCCCACACACTATCATCAGGGCTTTTGCAAAAGTTAAAAGAGAGAAATAGGAGACAGCAGAGCACAGAGGTTGAAAGAATGACAGTCTTGGGGTCCAACGCTGGCCTCTGTCTTTTACTAGCTACGCGATCCCAGGCAAGACATTTAACTTTGATGCCCGAGTGTTCCTGACTGTAAAATGGGTTCATAATGGTACCAACCTCAAGTGCACTGCACAGACCACGTGGGATAATGTACAGAAGTAGCACAGTGCCCTCACATAGTGCTCACTAAGGACTCGCTAGTATTATTATTCAAAAAACAAGTTAAATAGCTCTTTCTCTTTCAGCAATTCCCAGCCTGCTCCCCATCCCGCCAAAGATAAACAAACAAAGCGGCAGTAGCAGACAGGCAGGATTCAGAAGCCAGTGCGGGGCTGTGGCCGGAACCCGGGGCCTCGGGCCTCCAGCCCTGCCCTCAGCGCTCTCAGCTTTTTCTCTTCCACCCCTGCTTTGAAGTCAGACTCCTTGAGAAAGCATTAGCTTCCTCGGCAGCAGCCAGGGACGTAGAAAAATGCTGCTGTGACTTGCTCAGTGGAGCTTTTCCCGCGTGAGCCTCAGTAAACATGTCCTGAGAGTCCCTGAACTCTGTATCAGCCCAGGCCTGAGGACCTGCCTACAGAAAGGGCTGAGGAAGTGGGATCCTTTATACATTTTCATATCTCTCCTCTCCAGGAAAACAAACAGCCTCTGCCGAGTCTCAATTGTCCATTCCAGCAGAGTCTGTGATCATCCCAGGGAGAGAGCCAGCCCACCAGTCACATAAGCTGTCATGTGCTGAAGCAAGAGGCCCCTGGAAACCGACACATTATAATTTAGGTGTCTGGTCCGCTTAGAAACATGTTCTCTTTCCAAATTCAATTATGGTTCTTTAATCATAACTATTATTTACATCGTTATTATTATTGTTCTCATTTCAGTATTGTATACAATAAGGCAATCCCTCGAGTTGAATTTATGACCAAAGAAATGCGCTGGTGAAGAAGAACGGCCCTGCATCTCTCAGTATAATATTTTAGCTGCATTTGCATTTGGAGGAGGATTTGTGGCGAGCTGGGGTATTAAATCCCGTGAAATCATTATACAAATTTCCAAATGTCAAGTACTCTGATGGAGATTATGATTTTATCTTCTTATTTTGACAGGAAACTGTGTGTGGCCACCTCTGTCTTAGAACAAGTGAGGAAGGGAGGCCAGGGGAGACCAAATAAAGATAGAGGAGTGTGCAAGTTTCCTGATCGGCTGTCTTTTCATTCTGCTTGCTTGTACGACAGACCGTAATAGACATTTTCCTTTGCACAAAATAATAAGAGCAGTACTTATCGCACGGTGCCTCCAGCCAGTGGCAAAAGGAAATTAGAAAAGTCCAATGAAGCTGAGAAGTAATTAATCATCATACAGTGGGGCCTGTCAAATCAGAAGGGTCCTTCCAGCTGATAATGCTCCCCAACTCAATTTAGACGGATAGAAATTAGAATTTTTTTTTTTCCTCTGGCAAAAACAAAAAGACTGGATTTAGCACAAATGCGGCCAACTGTTGGCTTTCTTGACTGCCTGACCCATTTGCAGCGATGTTTGCATCGAGTTTAACTCATGCCAAAATTGAAGCAACATGGTTTCTTCCTCTAGGCAAAGGGAAATCATAACGATACTGTTTTAAGACTTCTTCGCTCTCCCCTCTCTACTCCCCTCCACCCACACTATAGCCTTAGCTGTATAAGAAAAATTAAAGTTTGGGTCTATTGATCAAGTTAGCAGATCTCGCCATAGAGCTGGGGGGGGGGGGCGGGGGCGGGGAAAGCATTTACCAAGGTCTATAATGAGTCTGGACTCTTTGTAGATCAAGTGAAATAAATAAAGTGGGTTCAATAGGAGCCACTGAGGGCTTCTGGCCAAGGGAAGTGGGAAAACAAGCTGCTTTAAGAGATTCTTGAGCCCCTGGGGTGGGAGTGGGGGAGGGCAAGATAGTGTTCACTCAAGAAAAGACTTCTGCCTGTTGGAACAAACTGTGTCTCTTATCCACAGTGTGGTGCTTCCTCCCCCCACCATTTCCACCCATTCTCATCACCCCATGCTCTAAAGGCCAAGACGGTACTGCTATTGCTTCCTTGAGGTAGGGGCCTCAAGAGTCTAGGGCTGGTATCTTGAACTCAAATGCCCACAGGGACCAGGAAGGAAAGAAAATGAGTGACGATGGCAGAGACTAGACAATAGGGAATGGTGAGGACTGTGGCTAATTGGTTCTTGTTTGTCTTTCCTGAAGGGAGCAGCCTCTACTTGGTTCCAGGCAGTCATTGTTGAGGGGGCAATTTATACATTATGTTGCCAGATCTTCTGATTGATCACAATAAGCCCCTTCCATGTCTAGAATTCAACATAAAGTCTCTTAGTTTTTAAATACGGGTAACTAATTAACTTTTTAAAAATGTGTGAGTGGATCCACCATTGCCTACTATTTGTGGCTTTGGATCATAGAGAGGTGCAGGCCCTAGAAAATACTGTATTTCAGACAAGGCTGTGGGTCCTACAGTCCTACAGACCAGGGTTTGAATCCAGGCCCCACCATTATCAGTTGTTTGTTCCAAATCAAGCAACGTCCCTTCTCCTAGTTTCAGTTTCCTCATCTGTAGAAGGTGGAGAATAATCAGTACCCACCTTGTATGCTGGCTAAAAATTCAGAGTACCCACTGCAGCTCCTAGAACACTTCTGTGTTCAGCAAAGGACAGCTAATTGGATCATCATGCTCTACCACTCAAAGTGCACCTATTTCAACAAATCTGCCCCTGATGACACCTGCCCCCTTTGCCTGCCCCGGATGCCCTGTCTTCTCAACACTTACAAGCGCTTCTTGTCATCTCCTTACTTGGAACTTGCTGTTACGACACTTAGTAACTTCTTCCCACTGGAGAGGCCGAGCAGAAACCCACCTAGTTTTCAGAATCATAGAATTTCAGGCTGCGCTCTAGCTGCTCAAAGCAACACATTCTTATATAGCAAAGCAAGCACTTTCTTACGTAGGAAATATAACTGTCACCCCCCCCCCCCGAGTTAATATGGCTGCCCTAGTAGTTGCACCATCTTGCTTATCACTTGAGGCCTATGGGTACAAATTAATTTAGAGGATAACATGATGACTCAGAGGACGATAATCTCTTGTAAGTAGTATTTACTTCCAGGACTTTGGAAAAGTTCTCAGGGGTACGTGCTTTTTTTCACTCCCTTCGTGGCTGATGGCAGAGATACTACCGCGGTGTGGACAACCATAATGTCAGACAACCACAGCCAAGTCTTCTACATTACGCCTTCTACTCTTGTTATCTCTAATCCTGACAACAGCACTGCATGATTCAGTCTTTCCAACCCCTTTTTACGGGTGGAGAAAGTAAGGCTCAGAGAGGTAAAATGACTTGCTGAAGGCCACTAGCTTGTGTGTACCAGACCAAGGTATCACTGCGTTCAAAACTCATCTGCGGGCTTCCCTGGTGGCGCAGTGGTTGAGAGTCCGCTTGCCGATGCAGGGGACACGGGTTCGTGCCCCGGTCCGGGAAGATCCCACGTGCCTTGGAGCGGCTGGGCCCGTGAGCCATGGCCGCTGAACCTGCGCGTCCGGAGCCTGTGCTCTGCGATGGGAGAGGCCACAACAGTGAGAGGCCCGCGTACCGCAAAAAAAAAAAAAAAAATTCAAAACTCATCTGCTCTTCTACATTGGCAAGAGCGCCCTGGTTTCCCTTTCTCTTCTCTTGACCTTCTTCCTTTTACTCTCCAGCTCGTTCATTCATTCAATACATTTTTTTCAATTAAAATATATTTGACACATAACATTGTGAGAATTTAAGGTGTACGCCATGTTGACTTGATCCACTTATGTACTGTGATATGATTGCCATTGTAGCTATAATTAGCTCCTCTATACGTTCTGTAATTATCATTTCTTTTTAGTGGTTGGAATAATTAAGTTCTAGCCTCTTAGCAAGTTTGACGATTATAATACAATATTGTCATCGATATTCACTCTACCGTGCATGAGACCTCTAGGGCTTATTTAACTACTCATTGCAAGTTTGTATGCTCAAACCACATCTGTCCTATCCCCCCAACCCCATGCCCTGGCAACCACCGTTTTTCTCTCTGTTTTTATGGGTTTGGCTTTTTTTAGATCCCACACGTGAGTGATATCATACAGTACTTGTCTTTCTCTGTCTGACTTACCTCACTTAGCATAATGCCGTCAAGGTCCATTCATGTTGTCTTATTTGACAGAACTTCCTTTTTTCTCACAGATGAACAAGTGCCATTGTATATGTATAAAGCGTATCTTCTTTATCCATACACCTCTTGATGGCCACGTAGGCTGTTTCCATATCTTGGCTTTTGTGAATAATGCTGCTATAAACACAGGAGTGCAGATACCCCTTCCATATCCAGGTTTCATTTCCTTTGGGTATATCCCCGAAGTGGGATTGCTGGATCTCCACATTTTATAGAGTGCCTACAGTGTGTCAGGCTTCTCCTTAGGGTGTCCTGATATGGTTTCCAGAAACAGTGCCGAGTAGGCTGTAGGGCCTGGCGGGAGAGAAGGTGGGAGCCAGCACTTAACAGTTCTCTGAGAGCATTCCCAGAGAAGATGACCAGAGCTGGTACTGGCCCTATGCATCTGCGACAGACGCTCAGCACCGCCGAGGCTTAGTGAGCCCAGCACACCCACTTCCTCACCTCACAATGGCCCTGATGTGCACAGTCCCTGAGCTCCAGTCCCTGGAGCTCAGGGACTCAGTTCCTTTCTCGTTTCCTTGCCATCCCCCGAGGTTGGGATCAGCAAACTTTCTCTGTAAAGGGAGGTCATAAAGAGTTTTGCCTTGCCGGTCATAATGGTTATGTTACAAGGACGCAGCTCTGGGGCTGTGAGCCCAAAGCAAGCCTAGGCAGTGTTCATGTGATGGACGTGGCCAGAATTGGCCCGCTCTGGGCTGGATATGGGGGGGAGGTCACTGGCCCTGCCCTGGGGCATTGTCATTGTCTGATGGGTCTCTGCCTTGTCCAGATTCCAGCCAGTCTGAAGGGGCAAGAGAACATGCAGGAGGCACTCCGGATGTGTGAGAGCCTGGAACTGAAAGTGGCCCATGTGGCTTGGCTCACATTTTATTGGCAAAAACTTAAGTCAAGTGGCCACAATCAACTGCAAAGGTAATACAGTCCAGCTGGGCCAAAGGGGAGAATGGACTTCGTGGGCACAGGCAGTTTCCAGCACAAAGCTTAACTAAAGCAAGGGAATCTTCGAGGACAGTGGTTCTCTTTCTTCCGTGACCTTTGCTTCCCGTTACCCCAGATCCCAAGAGCTGCTTAGGGCTCGGGAGGCCCATTTAGAGGTTGCAGTTGTCACAGTGCAGCTCTCATTAAGAAATGCTCTTGATTCTGGTAATCTAAGCTGCAAATTATATCCTGAAAGATTCTCAGTTTACTATAGGTCCTTTCAAAAAGCCAACTACCCTTGAGCATTTAGGAAGAAAACTGATGTTCAAAATTTCCGTTTGTACACAACCCGAGAGGGATGCTTCTTTCAGATTCAGTTGGTCTGCTCTTGCACTGCAGAAAGGGCTCCAAAGAGTCTGCAGAAGATGTTCTCTGTTCTTTGCCCCAGCATCTTGGGTCAGCCACCTCTACTGGCTCCGCCTCTCTGAGAAATGGGTTCAGGGTTTTTCTCTAATCACGTGATGAACCGGTGAGGGGAGACAACAGAATCCATCCCAACTGCCCTGGGCTGTCAGAGAATTTGAAGGCCTCAGGGTGGACTCAGAACAGAGAAGGGAGGACTTTGGGTTCTATTTTCTGCTGGCCTCACCCATTGTGGTCCAGGAGAGCTGGGTGGGTTCCAGCATTCTCGTGTGAGGGACACAGCATGGCCAGGAGATGATTACATGCCCTCCCAGTGATGAGACCCAAAAGCTCTCAACAGGGTTTGATGGATCAGCCTAATCACAGCATCTCCCCACATTTGAAATATTGCCACCAGATAGGCCCTCCATCCTTCGAATGCTGGCGGATGGAAGTGTGGAAGGAGAGGCTTGGTCAGGCAACACCGTCAGCTCCTTGAGCACAGGGCAGGAGAGCCACTGCCTCCTTCCTTCATCTCTCCTGGAGAGGATGAGAGCATAGGTACAACTGTGGGAAATCCGGTCTGCAGAGGGGCTCACATCTTTGTCATGGAGCTATTTGTCCAAGGTCTCTCAATGGAGGACAACTCTTTCAGAGATCACTGGTGACACCACGAATCCCCACCTCCAAGCTTTCTGCACGTTAATAATAATATGGTAATAACTAACTGTCCAAGACTTAGTGTGTACTACCTGCCAAGCCCTGTTCTAAGTTTTAGTTCCCCCAATGACCCCATGGGGTAGGTGTTCTTGTTGTCCCCACTTTACTGATGAGAAAACTGAGGCACAAAGAAGTTATGTAAATTGCCTAAGGTCACACATCGAGAACCCACTCTAGCAGAAGTCAAGTCCAGGCTCTGAGTCTGGGCTCTCAGCCACCAAGCTTTTACTGTTTCTTGATCCATGAACTTAAAAGCCTACATCAAAAATACAGCCCATCGATTCGATTTTTCTTTTGTTATCTGCAAGCAGCTGAAAGAAAAGGAAGGGAGGCAGGGAAGGAAAGGAGAAAAGAAGGGAGGGTCGAGGAGGAGAGGGCAGGGAAGAGGGGATCCAGGGAGCAAGCGAGAGAGAAATAAAAAGCTAGAGGGAGAAATCAGCCCGCCTGAGAATGAACTGCCCGCCTACCACGGCCGAAATCTACATTTTCTCCTCGTTTATTTACAGATCGGTTGTTAGATCCTAATAAATGGGAGGATTTTTAAAAGGTCCTCAGGATAGCAGAGCCAAGCTAAGCAAACAGCTAGTGTACACAGCCGAGGTGAGATGAAAGGCCCCCGCCGCCCGCCGGGGACCACTCAGGCCCCTTATCAGCTGCTGGCCCTCTGTGGGGTTAAGAAAGACCAAGTGGGCAGCACTGGCGGAAAGTTCAAAGTCATTTTTCGAACAGATAGCGCAATCAAAAGTTTGTCTATCTGCTGAAATATTTAGGAGAACAAGATATGGCTTTGACCCACCTACACCTGGGACTTTTGGAATGCTGCTAAGATGTGTTGAACCTTGTTTGTAGTCTTAATCTCTAATGGGCTTCTGCATTTTTCAAAGGGTAGAATTCGGCACAACCAAACCAAACCAAAAAATAAAAAGTCTCTCCCCCATCAAGAGAGGTGTGTTTGGTAACCTTAGCCGTTCCCATGTCTTCAGGAAATCAAAAGAGAAAACGGTGTGTGGTTAGACCACAACCTCAGAGTGGTAGCCGAGGTGCAGCCACCTTTCTTAACCAAGGTGCTAATGTACGGAGCTGAAGCCACCACCTCGCTCGCCAGATGCTGGTCCTTAAAGGAGGTGGGGAATCCAGACATGGCGCTTCATGTTCCTGGTGAACTTGCTTTTGTCCTGGGGCCCTGGGTGCTTGAAGGCCAAACAGGACTAGTTTCCAGAGTGCGTGGATGACTCTGCAGAAGAAAGTGAATCTAGTAATTTAAAGAAGGGAGAGAGTTTGGGGCACAGAAACCCTTAGGTAAAAATGGAATATCTTGACTCCCTCTCTTTCCCCCCAGACCAGGCTGTCCTGAGCCTGCTTGTTCATGTTTCTTAGACTCCTGCTGGGACTGTAAAATGGAGATAACACTGCCTGCTTAACAGAGTTATGATGAGCTCCAAATATGACCGAGAATATATGTAAGATGTCCATATGGTGCTTGGCATGTAGAAGGAGCAAATTGCACGGTAGCCAAAAAAACAAAACTTAGCTTCTTTCCTCTTTCTCCTCCTCTTTTTTTTTTTTGGCGGTACGCAGGCCTCTCACCGTTGTGGCCTCTCCCGTTGCGGAGCACAGGCTCCGGACGCGCAGGCTCAGCGGCCATGGCTCACGGGCCCAGCCGCTCCACGGCATGTGGGATCTTCCCGGACCGGGGCACGAACCCGTGTCCCCTGCATCGGCAGGCGGATTCTCAACCACTGTGCCACCAGGGAAGCCCTCTCCTCCTCTTTTTCATCACCATCTTCATCATCAATATCATCACCATCAGTCATCTAGATGACACATATAAGTCCCACAAAATATGGCTTCTTCCAGCTTCCTGGTAGGAAGGAGGACTCAATTCTAGCCTTTCAAGGCCAGTAAAGAAGTCCATGGTCTCCAGGGCTGCATTTTAGGGGGCAGGCTGGAGGTGGGGAAGGGGACACCCAAAGGTCTGACTCAGTTGATTCTGTGGAGACCCCTGCTGCCCAGGTGGTATTTCCTCCACCACAAGGGTGAAGCAAGGGCCACCTGTCCTCTCCCCAAGCCATGAGCCAGAAAAGAGAGCCTGATGTTAGACCTTCACATTCCCACTTTGAGTCTTGACTCAGAGCAGGTGTGAAAGTAGTTAGAAAAGATGGCGAGCGTTGTTCAAGATGGCAGTCCGGACCACACTACCACAGTCTTTCCATGTGGTCGCGACACTGGCCAAGTCAGTTATGGATCACAGGCTGCTGCCCACCACCATGATCTCCACTGCTTGTGTTTCTCTGGATCTACCCTGTTGGAGCTAGTATGTTTCCAGATCCTGGACACTCATCTATGAAACGATTGCTCAGTAAAATAATCACAACAGTAACGTTTCATTAATAGAATATCTACTATGTGCCAGGCACTGTGATAAGTAATATTACTTTATGCCATTTCATTTCAACTTTGTTAGTAAGCAAACAGCTGCAAATGAAAACCGCTGCATGATACCACTACAGTCCGATCAGTTGGCAAAAATTAAAACTGTCTGGCAACACTAAGTACTGACAAGAGTGTAAAATCAAGCAGCCGTGTCGGGAAAGAGTTTGGCAATATTTACTAAAATCGAGCAGTGCGTATCCTGTGAGTCAGCCATTCCCTCTCAGTGAAGAACCTAGAGAAACTCTCACACATGCACCCTGGGAGACATACAGAAGAATTTTCGTAAAGCACTGACTGCTCTTTATAGGGAGAAAGTTGAAATAATGTAAATATTCATCATAAAATGGAACATTCTACGACAATGCAAATGACTGCTTAGCACTGCACATATCAACATGGATGAAGAAAGCATGTAGCAGAAATATATGAAAAATCTTGTGTAGAAGAACATACATAGCAGTTAAAGTATAAAGAAGTACCCAGAGGGCTTCCCTGGTGGCGCAGTGGTTGAGAGTCCGCCTGCCGATGCAGGGGACGCGGGTTCGTGCCCCGGTCCAGGAAGGTCCCACGTGCCGCGGAGCGGCTGGGCCCGTGAGCCATGGCCGCTGAGCCTGCGCGTCCAGGAGCCTGTGCTCCGCAACGGGAGAGGCCACAACAGTGAGAGGCCCGCGTACCGCAAAAAAAAAAAAAAAGAAATACCCAGAAACGCGTACCCTCAATTGAGAGAGGCAGTTCTCTCTGAGGAGCAGTGTGAAGGATGTAATAAAGGAGGGAGACACGACGGCCTTCTACTGTACTTGTAATATTTTATTTTTTAAGCTGGGTGGTGGGTACATGAATGTTTATTATATGGTTTTTTTTTTTTTTTTTTTGCGGTACGCGGGCCTCTCACTATTGTGGCCTCTCCCGTTGCGGAGCACAGGCTCCGGACGCGCAGGCTCAGCGGCTATGGCTCACGGGCTCAGACACCCGGCGGCATGTGGGATCTTCCCGGACCGGGGCACGAACCCACGTCCCCTGCAGCGGCAGGCGGACTCTCAACCACTGCGCCACCAGGGAAGCCCTATTATATGGTTTTTAAAAATACTTTTTGGGTGTCAAACATTTCAGAATTCAGCAGTGAAAATAAATTAACTTTATTAAAATAAAATAAGCAAATGAAATTGAATTCAAACCTCTTGGAAGGCAGAACCTGCTGGAAAGGAATCCACAGGAGCTGCACTGACAGCCTGCCCTGGTCAGCACGGCCCCCTCCCTGGTCCCCCTCCAGACCGGGCCAATAGGACAGGAAAGCTGGTTCCGGGTCCAGCCACGGACCCCAGCAGAAGCACCCTGTTCACAGCCATGTGCTCTGGCATGAATTCCTTGCAAAGGAAGGGTCAAGATGATGGGACAAGGGCAGACGGGGAGCACGAAGCCCTTGGGTCAACAGAAGTCCTGCCACGAAGTGAGGGGAAATGATGGATTTATATATTTAATGAAAAGTCACCTTTGGAAGAGTAATAAAAATATGGTCATGTAGGCAGGTATGTTCGGTGGGATCTTTTTTTTTAAGTCTACATTCTGGAGTTCTTGCTCTGGTACAATTCTTTTGTTAGCTCAGGTAATATTTTTGAAAAACAGCATTACAAAAGGTTAAATGTAGAACAGATGTAAGTTATAAAATACAAGCTGATCAAAGCTGAGATTTTGAGACAGATATGTTAGCAAATGATGATAAATCCGTCCCAGTAGGACTGTAAGAAGCAGACAAATGTAACTATGGAAGAGTGAAAGTCAAGGGTTGAAAATGGGGGAAGGGGAGAAAGAGTGAAAACAAATGTTGGAGTTAATTCCGGTGAACTCACGCAGAACATCAATGAATCTATGCCAAGATAGGACAAACGTGACGGACACAATGTACGCCATTTTCTTTAAAAGAATAATCGAATTCCTGGGTTTTGAATAATCCAATTACGGATTCAGATCCCAGAGCCTCAGCAATCTCTCCTTAGACCAGTTTCTGACTCTGGGTTTCAACCTCTTCGAGCAACAGATGCCGGGTTCTGGTTTAAAGCCTTTAAAAATCGGCTTTCAAATTTGGGCATCTAAACTTCTCATTAAAAAGCCAGATAATTTATAGTCACATCATTAAACCGCTTCCTCAGCCTACCATGATAAACTTATCATTGTCGGGGGGGGGGGGGTGTGGGGAGATTTCAACAAAGCATTACGACTCCTTTCTGGGAAGGCAGCAGAGAAACAAAATTAAATAAATCAGCCTCTCTGTGTCAATAAATGAAGCCCATGAGAAGTAAACTATTTACTGAGGCTTAAGTGAAACAGAAAACATTTAAAGATCAAGAAAAAAGGAGGTAATTGTTCAGGCTGTCAGCAGGGGACCGCTGTGATAATTTGATCTGAACTCTGCTAACAAATGACTGAGCCGTTCTTCCAACTTTAGTATCTGTTTATGCTCCTACAAATTGAAACCCCACTGCACAGAACAGGACCCGGTACAATAGCACATCAGCCCGCCGATTAGTTCAAGGTGGGGATGGATTAGCTGTCCATCCCAGGCCTCCAAGCCCTCCAGAATATTTTGTCTTTCCCTGCTGGGGTAAAAGGGTGCAGACATATGTAACTAATAAAGAAACAGGCTTCTATGGACTGGAGGTTGAATGAAAGGAATGCAGAACAAAACTATAAAATAATAATAGACAAAGGGGCAGTGAGGACCGGGGGAACTCAATACCTCCTCTGCTTACCCAGGCGGGGCTCTGTAGCACCAGCAACCCCACAAGTTTTTAAAAGGAAAGGGGGTCTGTTGTGTGTGTGATCTCCTAGCACATGGTTCCTGGCCAGGCAAGCGAACATTCAGGACTGACGTGAGATCAAAAGCCTGATAAATGAGAGGAAAGGGAATGTTTGACCCACTAAGCCATATTCTACAAGAATCCCAGGCTTTTAAAGTAATAAGCGAGGCCATAAATTACAAGGTCTTGGATATATTCTGATGTATTCTGATGCATATGAATGTTATTCGAATATAATATTTTTAGAGAGATTCATGAGCCCTTGAATGCTTAAGAATCTAGTTTGCTATTAGAATTCTGCGTCTAGAGTTCACATTGGGAGAAAAGCAACTTATCTTCCTGCGGTTTCAGAAGCTAAAAGGGATAATTAGGTGAAAAATATGCTTTAAATAAATGGGAGCAAATTCAAAATGACACCAGACATCCATACACTGCTTCCTTAGATCAATAATGAGTCACATTTAGAAAGGAAACTTTGGGATTGAATGAAAAAGAAAAGATGAATAAAGGAATGTAGCAGCATAGCATAGGGTTAAAGACATGGGCTCTGGAATTGAGGCCTTCCTCCACCATTATGAGCTGTGTGACCTTGGTCAGGTCACTTGGCCTCTTCAAGTCTTGGTTTCCTCATGTGTGAATAATAATAGTAATAATACCCCCTGTCCCAGAGAGCTATTAAGAAGACCAAAGGAGGAAGCATATAGGGGACGCAGTGACTGAACACACGGTTAGCTCTTCAGTAAATCTTTGTTGATGTGGTTATTATAATTCAGTGAAAGACCATAAGGGTGTATAGATGAAAGGACGGAAAGAAAGTTTTGGTTAATCTACCAAAAAAAAAAAAAAAAAAAAGCTCTGCTGAGAAATTAGAAAGCTTGTGGAAACAGTGACTAAATACAAAGGAAGTTACTGCAAAAGTTTTCTACTCGTTAGGTTGTTTCATTTATTCTTTTGTACTTCTGCTGTTTTCCAAATTTTCAAACCATGTGTCCCAACCTCCTCTGAGGCAATGCTGACAAACTTTCCAGCAGAGGGCACTGGCCCCATTGAGAGTTGGGGGGACCATTTTGAAGATGGCTGCCTTAAGTGTCCCGAAGAAAGCATGCCTGCTAGCCATGGAGACAAAAACATGTATTTCTGTCCAGGCAAATTTGCCTTGAGACCAAAAGCATCTCTCGCTGGCCAATGTTTTGCCTGCTAGGATGTTGCCAGATAAAACAATTGCTTACCAGATCCTAAATAACTCCAAAAGCCATGCAATGAAGGAGGCAAAGGCAGGATGAAAAGGATACTTGAGCTTAAGCTTTTCATCCTTTTAGCTAGCCCAGTGGTTCTCAACCAACGGGGATTTTTGCTCCCGAGGGGATATTTGGCAACATGTGGAGACATTTTTGATTGTCACTCTGGAGAGTGAGAGGGGTTGCTACTGGCATCTAGTAGGTGGAGGCCAGGGATGCGACTAAACATTCTCCAGGATGTTCAGGACGGCCCACACAATGAAGAATCGCTGGCCCCAAATGTCAGTAGTGCCAAAGTTAGGAAACTCTGATCTAGACTCAGGCATGACACTGGTTTCCCACTCGGCTCAGCTTGGCCAGGATACACATTAATGCTGGAGATGTGATGTTATTGAGCCTGAATCTCGGCAAATTGAAACCAAAAAATAATCAGGAACAAAAGCTGCTCTTGGCCAACTAAGCTTCAGGGAGGGAGGAGAGAAAAGAGGTGTTGAGAACGGGACTTTGATTTCCTATAGCCCTAAACTCCAGAGAAACCAGCATGATCAGAACATGGTCCAGCTCTTCCTGTTTTCCCAGAGTGGAGAAGTCAATGGCCACAGACTCGAATACTTACAGCTGTACTGAGAATCCCTGAGGGATGCCGAATGCACTGGAAATTAACCAGAGGTGGTAGATGGATAGATTGGGTGGGAGGGAAGCCCCTAATGGAGTCAGTCAGGATCTGAGTTTAAATCCTGGCTTTGTCTCTTAATAGTTGTGTCACTCTGGGCTAGTTAATCTCTCTGGGTCTCAGTTTCTTATCTGCAAATCAAAGTTAACTCCATCTACCTTGCAAAATTGTGGTGAGGATTAAGTTAAACAATGTATCTAAAGAGTGATATTCTTAACTTCAAGAATGAAATCCATTTTTCAAACTGCCCAGTAGATGTTACATTAATTTCTAAAGTTAACCAACATTTATTGAGCACTCCCTAGGTACCACAATTTGCATTGATTACCTCCCTTATAGCGTTCTATTATTATCCCCATTTTTCAGATGGGGAAACAGTGGTAGAGGCAGGGTTTGAGCCCTGGTGGTCCAATGCCAGAGCCCACACTCTTAATCACTCCTCTATCCCACCTACCATATTTAAAGAGGTCAGGGCTAGAAGGAACATTAGAGATCGTTTAGGTAACCCTCCTAATTTCTCAGATGGACAACTGAGTGCCACAGGGACTATGCAGTTTGCTTGTGATAGAGCCGGCATGGAAACTGGGGGTGGGGTAGGGTCCTGACTCCCATTTCTTTCAACAAAGAACAACTCTGAGTTTTGTTTTTTGTTTTCCAAATCAGACACCATTTTCCCAGCACAGGGTAAACACAGGACAAATCACTTAGCATGTGTATCTTAATAACCCGACTTGACTGAGATGAATGAATTCACGTTCAGTCATCATATAAGCCTATTAAATATTCTGGGAGGCTGCAGTATACATTTTAATGGATGTTGAAACACTGAGCATGTGTGTTTATGGCTCTTTCAATCTTGCCAGTTTTACTAATATGATTAGTTCGGGAACCATTTCACATTGAGATTCAGATGTCAACATAAAAACACAAAAGTTTCTAGAACATTCTGAGCTTTTTTTTTTTTTTTTTTTGGAATGGAATATTTGGTTCTTACCTATGAGCTCAGTTAGGAAAGAAAAACACAAATGGCTGAAATCATGGCGTTAGCCCCTCTTGAGGGATCCACGGGTGGAAACTAACCTCTGCTCACTGTGAAATAGTTTCTTGGTTATAACTGTGCTACTTCCTTTTGGGGGGATCCAAGGCTTCATAGACGGATATCTCTGGCTATCCCCAAGTTTAGCATGAGGATCCACGGGGCACGACGTGAGGTGCCCCCAACCCTGCCTCTGATATTCATCAGAACGTCCACAGTGCCATGGTAAACAGCAGCCAGAAGAGAATCAGCGTCTGGGAAAATGATTGAAAATGGCCAAGTGCCACAGTGAGAGTTGTTTGTTCTGGGAATGGAAGGAGGAAATTGTCAGAGGAAGTGAAATAGGAAATGAAGAGATCAAAGGGAGGAGGAAATGAGATTGAATTGAGCCTTTTTTGGATTCAACTTTGCCCTCTTAACCCATGTGAGGCAAAAAGATTAGCCTTTAAGCAGCTGGGATTGGGAGAAACACTTTCCAACGGGTGCATCCTGGTCATGGCAGCTCCCAGCCCCCCATCCCCACATATACTGTGGCCGGAGAGCTGAGGGAAGCCAGGCCCACTTCCCACAGAAAGTCCAGTGGTGAGTGTCCCAAGCAAATCCTCAAATGCCGATTTAACCCACAACACCCTTAAACCATGGGATAAGATGAGTCCGTATAACCCGAGTCCAGACCCTCTACCGCCAAAGGAAGTGAGGCCTCACCTAGAACCAGCCACCGTCCTAGTACCCAGGGTGGAAAATGGGGTTTCCATAAGGCAGAGTTAACAGCAGGGATGGGGTCCCAGGGGGGTTAAGCGTTATGAGCTGCAGGGAATCGAGCCCTAGTGACGATCCTTTGTCCTGGCCCAAATCTCTTGGTCATTCCAGATCTTTGTAAGAACCCAGGTGCATCTGTCTGCTTCCTATCTTGGAGTTAATACCTACATTCTCCAACTGGGGTTTTGGTTCCTCAGCCCAGGTAACACACGTCTTTCAATGACAGATATTTATTGATCTCCTAGAGGGAGAAACTACAGAGAGACAAGTGAACAAAACGGACTAAAATCTCCATTCTCATGGAGGAGATGTTCTAGTCGGGGCAGCAGGCAATCAGATAAGATCAACAGCTTAAATATATGAAATGTTTGATAAGTGCTAGGGAGAAGATTAAACCAGGGAAGTGAGATAGGGAGTGTTCTAGAAAGGGGGTCCAGGGAGGTGAGTTATTGAGCTTGGGGGACATCTGGGAAAAGAGCTTCTCTCCTACCCTTCTCTCCTTATGGCAAGATCACAGCTGTGCAAATGACTTCCTAAAAGCCATCCCTACTTTTGTAACTCCTTCACTCCCAGTCATCAGGGAGTTTTTCAGTGGCCAAGTCACTCCAGAGTGACTTGACAGAGCTAGCATCCAACCATTGCCTGTCCTCTTCCCCTGCTGTTATCCCATCCAAGGGAACTACACTTCAGTTCTCACCAACTCCTGGTCTCAGGCTCAGGTCCAAGAGGTCTACCGTCAGCACTCCTAAATCTAACGAGGTGTTCAGTAGAACCCACAGGCCTTTTTCGTAAGATTTATGCTTCTTGGAGAGCAATATCCCATTTCAGATATATAGCAATAAGCCTCATAATTTGGGGGCTGAGATGGGAGAATCACACGGCAGGCCAACTTCCGATCACTCCGTGAAAAGCCCCGCATGGTGTCAGGACACAGTTACCTCTAACGTGCTTCCTGGCTGTTTGGTTAAGTTCAAAATGCTACTAGGGCAAGTCTAGGGGAAGACTTCCAGGGACGCAGGGGAACGTGAAGGCCCTGGGCACCTAGAGGGAGGTGAGGAGAGGGAACTAGTCTGTGATCTGAGCCGAGAGTAAGCACTAAGAAAAGATTTTTCTGGCCCTACTCTCTGCCCAGTCTCTTGACATCTTACCCCTTGGTGGTGGATATCTGTTACTTTCTACTCAGCGTCTCTGACTTCAGGGGCACTCACACACACCTGCTGAGGCTGCCAATCACGTAGCCCCACCTCCCTGGCTGTGGCTGTGGGCCTGTGACTCAAGCCGGCCAATCAGCATACTCTTCTTCTGTGCACAGCGATTGCTCGTTAGATGCATGTTAAGTCTCCCACTAGAGCTTGGGGAAGAAGTGTGCTCTTGTCTCTGAGCTCTAGCTGAAAGGATGCTGTAAATATATTGGATTTTGTCTTTACCTGTGGGAGATGGGGGCAGGTGTCTGAGTGTATATATAGGTGTCAGGGCAGCAAAGTGGCTCGACTGGGGCACTCGTGCATCTTTAGACGTATAGCCCAGGATTTCTGCCCTCACGGCCACAAGTCACAAGGTCAAATGGTGTCATGCTGTCCATGGTTCCTCTCTTCTCTCCCAGGCTGGATTCCTCAACTCTTTTTCCTCTCACCTCATCCTTCTGTGCACTTCCTCTGACCTATCCCTGTTGGTCATCTGGGTTTAATGCTTGACTCCAGTAATCCTGAGTTTCCCAAACTTCCGACATACCTATATCACCTTCACGTTTTTTTTTTTTTTTTTTTTGCTATAACCACTTACCATCTAGGCTACTAATTACTGAATACATTTCTTTAAACAGATTCACTACTTTTACTTAAACAGTTTATTTTAAAAGAAAATTTTGTGTCGTAAGTATAAACTGAAAACCAGTGGCACTTGGCATAAATGGAATGTAAATAAAGACAGAATAAGAATCCTGTCTTCAGTTTATAAGAATACTGTTATCAAGGCTGTGCCTAGGGTTGTACCTTAAAACCTGCTCTTTTCTTATTAAAAGGGAAGCTGGGAAGAGTTAGCAAAGTATTAAAGACGTATTAGCAACCAAACTTTGAGATTCTCTTGTTGGTATGGAAGGCTTGAGAAGAGACTGAAATGAGTTAATTTTCTCATTAACTCATTAATGCTGTGTCCATGTACACCTAAAATCACTTGAACTTTGGGCAATGCTAAACTAATCAATAATCAATATTTGTGCCCTTATATTCCATTTCTTTTTGTCCTATGCTCACCTTTCTCCCCCAACTAGACTCTAAGTCCCTCTAATGCAGAGGCCAGACTTGTACTTCTTAATAATTTTACCTAAGAGTCCATAATCGTGGAGCCCTTTATAGGCACTGCATAAATGCTTGTTGCCTCGGTCAAATCTAGCTGCATCTTAGGCTTGGAACTCTTGGGAGGCAGGGCTGCTGTTTCTCTAAAGTCTTCAGGAGTACTCCCATGTTCCTGAGAATCTCTAGATGACAGTGAATCAGAGTCTCATAAGTCATTGTCTTCTCTCTAAAACTCCCAGAGAAGAGATGCTTGGAGCGCGCATCTCTGTTAGTTCCTGCTCAGTCCCCGTGCACTCAGGGTGTGTTCTCCATGTACAGCCCTATAGGACTGTAGTGCTCTACAGTACGGAGCTCACCACACATGATCAGACAGCCCAATTGTTTTCCTGTGATGAAACTGATCCATAGTATATGGCTCTTGCACACATGATGACAAATACTGGAATTCTGAATTAGATCTTGAGGTCAATGATCTCTTCCATGAGTATTTCATGGTGAGATCAAGTTTCGGAGGAGGAGGTATACAAACACTCCGGAGTCATTTTGCCTCATTAACAGCCTGCAGAAGTCCCAAGTCTCTCTTCACTGTCCTGGCTGGTTTGTTTAGCGGCTGGATTGGGGGTGGGGCAGGGGAGAAAATCGGTCATGAAAATTATACTTGAGAACACAAATCCTTTTTGTGAAGCAAGAGGACAGAGTGTTGATTTGTCACAGGAATGGGTCTCTAGCCTTCTTGGGCTAGGAATCTAGTTTTGGAGGGTTTTGTTTGTTTGTTTAATTAGCTGGATATTTAACATTTAAGAACGGTGCCATATATAGCAATAGTTAAGGCCTGAGTAGAATCTCAATGAATTCCCCCAACAGAAGTGATTTGTTAGCGGGCACTTGAGAGCACCAGCAACAATTCATTTCTGTAGAGTAATGTAAACTAATTATCTACAATGCGGAAGCAAGGACTGTGCCTGCATGATAAATTGCAGAATATTGCATTATAAGAAGAAATATTAATTCACATAACATAACATTAAAATTGATGACAAACTTTTCCCTTTTTTAATTGTTTAATTTTTTAATTACTATTGTCTTACAGCAGCTGACATCACATACCTCCAGAGGCACACAAATGTATTTGCCTGAAAGCACATTCTTTGCAAGAAGAAAACAGGGTAATTCAGAAAACGAGCGTCTTAGTTCTTTCTTTCGTTTCATGGAAATTTATTTTCTCTCCTGGGAAATAAATTTTAATATGGCTGGGGAGAGGATTTTTTTCTTAGCATATTAGTATATTTTTAATCAGAGAAAGTCTTAAACTTTTAATAAAATTGAAGGCAGCATAACCATCAAGATAAACACAAAATTCTAAGAATTAACATTTTGACTGGAGGGTTGCACTTTATACTTTCTCTAGATCACAGAGTGTTATTTGCCACCATTTTCTGTCCCTGAGCGCTTAAGATAAAACTGACAACTTGATGGAGAGATTCCTATCACTTAGTTCTCTCCATAGGTTTAGCAGAAAAATGCCTAATTGAATTATTTATTTCTTTGCTGTTCCAAATGAAATTAACAGTCTAGGTCCAGAATGAGTGGATCTTGACAAGAATGTCAATCAAGCAAGTGGCTCTCAGGTCATTACACTGAGATTGGATGGGGGCAGGGAGGCGGCAGAGGAGGGGGGAGGGGGAGCGGCTTTGCAAGGCACCATGTAGTCAGTTCAAGGGCTGGTTCAACTCATCCCTGGATTTCTCTACAGCTTACACTTCTGTGGCATCCAAGAACCTTTGGGGATTTGGGCATTAAGACCCATAGCCCCAGATGAGTGGACATGTACAGTATGACCTTGCTCCCTTCCCTCCTAGCCACAGCTTATTGGGCCAGAGGTTCTGACTCAAAGGTAATAAATCTCTAGACAGTTCTATGACATAGTCTGGTGCCAAGAACTCTGCCTAAATTGAGGTGATCAGAGTCCTCTCCTGGGACTATGGGCTGAGAGGCTGATAGGGTTGTGCAGACAGGTTGAGTAGTGTTATGGGCTAGTGGCCACCTTGGAAGTCAAAGAAGAGAGAGAGAGACAAAAATAGATAAGGAAAGAAAAAGTGGAGATAAGAAACTAGCCCATGGGGGAGGGTTGAAAAGTATTGACTGTTTGGCCCCTGGTAATAAGTTCCCTGAAACCTGGCTGTATTGTCTTTGGACTCCAGGAGCCCTTAGTATCCTTATGATAACCCCATATTTTTATTTGCACTAGCTTGAGTGTCTTGCTGTGAAAATCGTCCTGACTAGTACATCCTTGGAGGAAGCACATTGGCTGTTTCTCGACAGTCATCTTCTGTCACCTCTGGATCTTTGCACACACAGCTCTCTCTGCCCGGAGCATCTTTTCTCTTCCTTCCTTTGCTGAATCAACTATTGTCCTTCCCTGTGTCTCACCCAGGAATCCCCCCTCTTCCAGAAGCCTTTCTTTTCTTAATTTTTTATTTTTAAATTTTTTTAATTTTTTAACATCTTTATTAGAGTATAATTGCTTTACAATGGTCTGTCAGTTTCTGCTTTATAACAAAGTGAATCAGTTATACATATACATATGTCCCCATATCTCTTCCCTCTTGCATCACCCTCCCTCCCACCCTCCCTATCCCACCCCTCTAGGTGGTCACAAAGCACCGAGCTGATCTCCCTGTGCTATGCGGCTGCTTCCCACTAGCTATCTATTTTACATTTGGTAGTGTATATATGTCCACGCCACTCTCTCACTTTGTCCCAGCTTACCCTTCCCCCTCCCCGTATCCTCAAGTCCATTCTCTAGTAGGTCTGCGTCTTTATTCCCGTCTTGCCCCTAGTTTCCTCTGACCATTTTCTTTTTCTTTTCTTTTCTTTTTTTAGATTCCATATATATGTGTTAGCATATGGTACTTGTTTTTCTCTTTCTGACTTACTTCACTCTGTATGACAGTCTTCTAGGTCCATCCACCTCACTACAAATAACTCAGTTTCATTCCTTTTTATGGCTGAGTAATATTCCATTGTATATATGTGCCACATCTTCTTTATCTGACCCACCATGAGTTAGGCACCTTTCTCCTCTGTTCCCACGGTCCCTCTGCTGTGACCTTCACCACACTGTGCAGTTAACCAACTTATATGTCTGACTGTGAACTCCGTAACATCCATCTCTTAATTTTAAGACCTGGGACACTGAAAAGGCTCTCTACCTTTTTACTTCAAGATTGAAAGTCAAAAAATCAACTCATAATCTTGCATACTCGTTCTTTGGCTTGGCATCCAAAACTCTTTATAATTTGACCCAAATCATCTTTCCTGATCTATTTCTCACAATGGAGACCATATTCAATTCAATAAAACAAACACATCAAGAGCCTGTTTACAATGTGCAAAGCACATGGCTGCTAAGCTAGATGTTTGCTGGGTTTGAATCCTATTCGGAAATGTCCTCACTTTAAGTCTTTACTTGCAGAATTATCTCTATCATAAATGACTCCTCTCACCGATCTCCAGTTCTCAACAACCTACTTTCCCCTCCAAATCCAGCTCAGAAATGAGTCCCTTACCTAGGTGATCTCTGGTCTGTCCAGCTTACTCTCTATCTCAGGCAGAAAGGGAAAGTGCCTTTCAGGGGCTCCTCTGCACCCCAGGCTCACCAGGCTTAAGGCAGTCAGAAGAGTCTGACCTGGATCTCGCCTCACACTCCTCATGATAATCATAATCTCTTCAAGGGTCAGAGCCATGCCTCATCCTGGGCACCCTCTCTCCACAACACACACACACACAAATTAAAAAAGGATTTTTACCACTTAAAGCATCCTTGGGCTAGGAGAATCTTAACCTTCCAGGGCATTTTCTTCATCTTATCAGAAAGAAACAAATGATATTAAAATAGCACTTTGTAGTGTAGATTAAGGACAAATCCTCTAAAATTAGTGCCTGCAATGTTCAACCTAATACCCATTCTCGATCCACAGGCTAGAAGGGTAAGTCCACATCTTCTGAACGATGACTCTCAGCTCACTCAGGCTTTTTCGGTCTCCAAGAGAAGGTTCAGCTGTATTTGCTACGGTGTTCACTAGGTGATCTAAGTGGACTGGCCCATCTTAGAAAATATTGGGGTGGCCAAAAACGTTTGTTCGGCTTTAAGTACCAATAAAAAGCACATTTTTCATTTTCACGAAGAAGTTTATTGAAAACAGATCCACTAACCGAACGAACTTTTTGGCCAGCCCAATATTTTGACAGATATTAGAATAAAAAGGGAGTTCTGATTTCCTTGATTAACCAAGGTCTCAGTTACTGGAGTATCACGCCTTCTGACCTATTAAGGTTTTATTGCGGTTAAGAAATACCGGGGGGCTTCCCTGGTGGCGCAGTGGTTAAGAATCTGCCTGCCAATGCAGGGGACACGGGTTCGAGCCCTGGTCTGGGAAGATCCCACATGCTGCAGAGCAACTAAGCCCGTGAGCCACAACTACTGAGCCTGCGCATCTGGAGCCTGTGTTCTGCAACGGGAGAGGCCGTGACAGTGAGAGGCCTGCGCACCGCGATGAAGAGTGGCCCCCGCTCGCCGCGACTGGAGAAAGCCCTTGCACAGAAACGAAGACCCAACACAGCGAAAAATAAATAAATAAATTTAGTTTTTAAAAAAAGAAATACTGGGGAGGAAAGATCCTTTCTTATTCCATTATTTTATGCCTCAGCATTAGTGCTATTACTATGTCCCAAAGAAAGAAGGGGTATCATTATCATCTGCAAAATGAAACCAAAACAAAACAATTACAATAACGTTGCTACAAAACACTTATTGAACACTTACTATGTGCCAGATATTGTTCAGAGAGCTTTATCTGTATTAACCGACTTAATCCTTAGAGCATCCCTAAGAAGTAGGAACTGTCATGTTCCCACTTTGTAGATGAATAAAGTGAGACAAAGATTAAGTAACTCCCTCAATATCAGATGGCCGATATATGATGGAGCTGGGACTTGAACCCCAGCCAGGTGGGTCCCTAAGCTGTTCTTCTCAACTGCTGTGCTCTACTTTACAAAGCAAGTGGGTAAGCTAGGCTGCCCTCCTGCAGTGGCTGTCAACTAAACATCCATCTGCTAATAACTTATCACTTGCCTCTGTGCTCTTGCAAGGTAAGAATTTCAGAGGTGAATTTTGTTCATCTTACCTGTCCACTCATGATATAAATCATGAAATAAGGCAGGTCAAGGATATTTGACTCGTGGAGAATACAGGATAGGATCTCAAAAGTCAATTCCCTTTCCCCCAGTCACCATTTGCCCCTTCTCTATACAGCCCAGCAGAATGTCCCAAATTCAGTCACTTAAGCACCACTGTTCTGGCTTTTCGCCATTTGCCAGCCCCCATTCCTTCCTTCTCCACCCTGCTCTGTGCCCTAGGAGGCTGACCTCTGAGGACTGCATCTCCCAGCCTCTCCCTTGACCTTGGCTTCTGGTTGGGTTGGGCTGATATAAGTCACCAGCAGCATGCTGGAAGATGGAGGCAGAGAGAGGTCAGGGTATTTATTTCCCTGCTTCCCAATGGGGCAACTCTTTCCCATCTCCTAAGTCCCAGGTCTCATGTGGCTCTGGGGAAACCCCTCCTTCCCTCACACTCAGCCCTCAGAGGCTAATGGCTTCCCATAGTTGCTAGTTCTGAGTGTTCACCATCCCTCTTTGGTCCCCCTCACCCTGCTCAAGTCTCTGTAACTAGTCATTTCATTAACCTCTTTCCAGTTAATTCTTTGAGCATGCCGTTTATGCCTCTTAGAACAATCTTCTTGATTTTGCCTTATCCAAATCCTTGCCTCATCTAAGGACTACTTATTGATATTCACCTGATATTTTTTCTTAAAATCAGTTAAATTATTTTATGTTTCAATTATTTTAAAGTAGACACTCAACCCCTATCATAAGTGAAAAACAATGTCCCTTTATCCTAAATCAACCACAGCCATTAAAAAAAGCAGGGCAGGGCTTCCCTGGTGGCGCAGTGGTTGAGAATCCGCCTGCCGATGCAGGAGACACGGGTTCGTGCCCCGGTCCGGGAAGATCCCACATGCCGCGGAGCGGCTGGGCCCGTGAGCCATGGCCGCTGAGCCTGCGCGTCCGGAGCCTGTGCTTTGCAACGGGAGAGGCCACAACAGTGAGAGGCCCGCATATCACAAAAAAAAAAAAAAAAAAAAAAAAAGCAGGGCAAACAAATCAACATCATTCATCTCTAGCTAGCTACTACTGTAGCTACTAGCTACACAGCTTTGAGCCTGAGCCCTCCCCAGTCTTTGGTAAAACTGGAGGTAAACAGGAGCTTCAAAGGTGTTAAAGACATCCTACCACTAAACTGAGACGTCCTGGTTGGTACAACCAGAAGGATCATGAGAGGATGGTTAAGGGAATAACTTTCTCGCGGTGTGAATCTATGGTATTTGATACTCCATCCCAAAGGCAGCTTGGGTCCCAACTTTTGGATAATCCTGCCCCATAGCAACCAGTAGCAAGTAGCCACGGACACAGTTTATAACCTCAAATTATGTCTTTGAGGTGAAACTAGAAGATACTAGATGCTACTAGAAGATACTAGAAGATGATACTAGCAGAAGGAAGCATAATATCCATTCACACAATTGCATGAAATAATTCCCTCTCTCCACAACCATGAGACAGTGCTGAGAGCAACCGCACGCGTCCAAGAGAAGTTGGGTCCTTCTCTGTTCATGCTCTTCGCACTGCAAACTGCACAAACGGGGACAAGCAGGTAGGCTGAGTGTCAATGTCAGCATGTGTGTGTGCATTCCTGTTAGGTTAGAGGTGCGTCAGGGAGTTGAACCTTACCAAGGCAAACGGTTTAAGGTATGCACACGGTGACGCCTCTTATTGGCTGATGTGAATGATACAACCAACATCAATACGTTTCTTTTTCACAGTCTGATAGCCATGAACTATTAATTCCACAGCGTCAGCAGGACAGCGTTCATCAGATATACTCATTCCTCGTCGGTGTTCCAGCTAGGTTGAAAACACTTGTTTCAAGCATGTCCAAGGGCTTTCTTTTGTTACATTCACCCTACCCCGTTGCTCCTGCTGTGTTTTATTAGGCAAATATAAAATTAACAGCACAGCAATAATTATTTCCTAAACTGGTTCCAACACAAATTTCCAGTTTGAGGTCAGATGTATTGCCTCATAAAATTTTTACAGCTGCAGTCAAATTGTGGTAGTTAATTCCTGGAAAATACAGTTCCTAATTCACCAGAATTAGTTTTAAGTCTTGATTCATCCTCTAAAGACGAATGTGTATGACTGCCGTTTATACAAAATGTTCAAACAGTAATATCCAATATAACAGCTTGCATAATTTCAGCTAATTCTGTTAGAAGTATTTGACCTACTTATACTTTCACTGAACCATACATCATGGCTTTAAGATCATTGGGTCTGATCTTTCTAAATTGCCCTTTCCCGACTGTGTAAGTATTGCTTAATGTTACGCAGCTAAACACGGAATCATGTCAAAGAGGAAATAATAATTAGAATATCTATGAAGCAGGATTCTATTTATACTCCTACAGCTACCAGTCATTTGTTACTTCCAGACCTATGCCTTAATCACAGACTCTGAGCTACTGTTCTGAACTGCAAAATTCACACCCATGTACCTGCAGAATTCAAAACATTTCATCTGCTCAGTTTCCTCCAAACCTTAAAATGTAATTTAAAAATTTAAATAATAAATTAAGGAAAAATATTAATAACAAACACAGCACCTATTATGTGCTAGGCTCTGTTCTAAGTGGCTTAGATATGTTAACTTTCTAATCCTTACAACAATCCTGGGAGACATGAGCTTTTATTATTATACCCATTTAACAGATGAGAAAACAGAGTCACAGAGATAGTAAGTAACTTATCACATACCACAAGTTGCACAACAAGTGGCAGAGCTGGGATTCAAGTGCAGGAAATCTGGCTCTGGAGTCTCTGGTTTTGATCACTGTAATATCGCGTGAGGTAAAGAGTCAGACCTAAAACAAACAAATGATCCATATTCACCATAGTGGGTAGGTCCCTATTCTTTTCTTTTGAACTATGTCGTGAAGGCAGCACGAGAGGAATGGGACAAACATGAAACACTTGGAGATATGAAAGATAAATAGGAGAATAGTGCATGATTTATCCCATCTTAACATTGTTTTCGAAGTGTCTAAGACATGCCATTTTGGCACCTGGCTGTAGAGTGGTGGAAAGGACCAAATTCTGTACCCTGACAGACCTGAGTTAATTCCTGTTTGGCCACTTTCTAGCTATGTGGGCTGAAGCAAAGCACTGAGTGTTTCCGTAACTTCATCTCCCTCATTTGTAAACGGGGGTACATCTGTTTCCTGCCCAGGAAACAGATTGCACCCTACTTTTCATGCATTGATTTCTCTGTTAGTTAGGGTTCTTGAGTTGCAAGCAACAGAAAGCAGCCCTGGCTAACTTAAGCAAAACAAATTAGTGGGAGAGATGTGGATTAGCCACATTTTGAAAAGAAAAGCCAAAGAATCAGCTGGAGAAGGACAGAGACTAGAGCCACTCAGGGTTACAGTGACAACTAAAAGAGATAAAGCATACCAAACCCATGGTACTTTTGTTTTGTTTTGTTTTTGTTTTTTGTTTTGTGTGTGTGGTACACGGGCTTCTCACTGCTGTGGTCCCTCCCATTGCGGAGCACAGGCTCTGGACGCGCAGGCTCAGCAGCCATGGCTTACGGGCCCAGCTGCTCCGCGGCATGTGGGATCTTCCCGGACCGGGGCACGAACCCACGTCCCCTGCATTGGCAGGCGGATTCTCAACCACTGCGCCACCAGGGAAGCCCCGGGAAGCCCCCCATGGTACTTTGAAGGCACTCAATAAAGCTTCATTCTTTCCCTTTCTGTCCTGGGCTTCTTTTCACCAAATTCTTCATCCATTCCAACACATACTGTGCGCCTGCTCTACGCAAAGCACCATGATCAGTATAAAGAATGGGAAAAGGAATAACTCAGTCTCTGCCAAAAAGTCAGCAATGCCCTCACCCACAGTATTATTTTATGATGTTGAGAAATACCCAAATGAATCATTCATCTCTGAAATAAATGGCTAATGTCAAAACATTTACTAATGCGGACAGAGCTGACTGAAATAAATGACTGAATAACCCATTGTTTGAAAATCTATGAGAGTAATATATATTACAATCAGATAAATCAAAATTACAAAAGATTTTCTGCCGCTTTTCAAAATGCTTGCCAGAAGTTGGTCAAATGACGGTAAGAAGGATAATCAGTTTAACAAGTGGTTGCCAGTTACCTCTAGGGAATGAAACTGGGGCGGGGGCAGGGGGGAGGGGGCGGGGCGGGGTGGGGGAGGGGGCGGGGGACAGGGAGGAAGACCACTTTTCATTTGATAATCTCCTGGAGGGTTTGCATTTTTAGACTAAATGTATGTGCTTATTTTATAATAACTGAATAACTCGTTTAAAAATAGACCCATCAGGGCACACTTGGCTGCTTTAAAAATACCCAGCTTGAGCTAGCCTAGGCAGAAAGGGGAGATTTAGTGGCTCAGGACTGGAGGGAAGGGAGGGAGTAGAAGTAGAACTGGTCCTTCTCTCTTTACCTCTGTATCTCCATCACTACCTCTTGTCTCTGCATCTCTCTTCCCGTGGCTGTTCTCATGAGGCTATAGAACTTCTGCTGCTGGCTCTTCCCGGCCTCACACCCTCACAGCTTTGTGATTAGAAAGGAAAACAGTTTTTCTCTCTCGTTTCAGTTGGAAAATCCCTAGGGGAGGGCCTAGCTGGCCAGACTAAGGGCTGCTGGCCACCCGTGGCAAGGGGTTGAAGGAGACTCATGGGCTAAGCTTAGGTGAGGTGCTCACTCTTTAACCAATCAGAGACGAGGCAGAGAGGACGCCCCACGTAGCTCTCATTGGACCCACAGAGAGGGAGGTGGAAGAGAAGAGGTAACACCAGTCCAGTCGCTGTGAGTCACTGGGAGCTGGGCGGCCCTCCCGGTATGTGTGTCCACCCCTGAAGTCTCTGACCTAGCTCTCCGGACCCTGGTCTTTACATCTCTCCCACCAGAACTCCTGGCCCCAAGGGGTCCTCAGAAACCAGATCTTCTACCTTGGGCACGTCTTCTTATGAAAAAGAACTTGGGTGTCTGAGTCTTTCACACGCAGTCACAAAGTAAACATTGTGTTCTTCTTCTTTGCTTCCCTTCTAAGCCAAATCCCAGGAGATAAAGGGCAGGACTCTTAGTTCCTTGATTTTTTTCTCATCTTTGCATTCATCCCATAAATATTTATTGAGCAACCATTGTGGGCCAGGTTCTATTGAGCACCCACTGAATGCCAAGTACCAGGGGCATAGAGACAAGGGTGAAATGCACCTCGCAGAGCATGTATTTTGGTGGGAAAGACAAGCAACACACACACACACACACACACACACACACACACACTCACACACATCTTCAACAATTTCAGATTATGATGAGGGCTGTGGAGAGCCCTAAAGCAAGGTGAGAAGTTAAAGAGCATCAGGTATAGGGGTGCTTGTAAAGAGCATGGTCAAGGGCAACCTTCCGGAGGGAGTGACATTTGAACGGAGACCTGAGTGGCTGAAAGAGGGTGTCCTCCAGGCAGATTCAACAGCATGCACAAAGGCTTTAAGGTGCAATGAGGTCGGCACGTTTGAGGAGCTGCAAGGAGGGTGCCCCGGCTGGGGCAGAGGAGGGAAGGGGGCGATGGAGGGGAAAGAGGAGGAGGAGCCTTCGGGGCCAGGCCTCTCTTATGAATGTGATCCTGCATGTAATGAGGAGCCCTGGAGTGGTGCAAGATCCGGTTTATTGTTCTAAAGCGCCTGGTCAGCGGTAGGCTCTTGATAAATATTTGTTAACAATGACAGAAACAAAAACTCAGACCCCAAACAAAAATTTTAATAGTCTCCTTGGCAGAAGAGGGACCGTCCTACTAATAAGGAAAACGCACTGACGTTTGTCCAGTGCTTTATAGCTGACAAAGGTCTTTCACCCTGATGATCTCATCCGACCTCTCATTTGGACGCATAATATATGACCGCGCGACACCACGGCCCGCAAGCGCTGTGGAGACCGGTCTGCGGCTCTGCACCAGGTGACACTCACAGCTGTCACCGGCAGGCGTGGGCTGAGGTCTCCGAAGATCTCGCAGGGACGCCCACTCCTTAGCATGCCCTCCCAAACCCAAGGGGGACATTCCCACACCCGTCTTCCCGGAACCATCATGAAGGCTTAGCTTTAGCAAGCCAGAGGCCCGGGGACACCAGATCAAGAGGAGATTATCTATGCTCTGGGAGATTTCCTTTTTGTCCCCTTTCCTCTTCTACTAAAACATGAGGGTTTCTTGAGTGGTTAAAAAAGAAAAATGATTGAACCTGCCCCTCAGGCCTGGGATTAAGGCCATTAGAAACAATGGCAGTGGGGCGCCCCTAAAGGAGCCCCTGATTTAAAGAGCTGGTGTCAAAGCCCTCAGTTACATCAAGGGGCCCCTCTCTGGAGCAGGGCTGGCCAGTCGCCACCCCCAGACTCATGGCGCCTCAGGCCACGGCCTCAGAAATCACCATGTCCTCTGGGTTTCTCAGCCTCAGTTACGGCCATCTTTCCTCAGCTATTCCCCACCCATATGGGAAAGGAGGACTCTTAACCTTTCTTCCTGGGAGCACTGCGCCTGAGGGAGAGAGGGGGAAAGGGTGGAAGGGAGGGAAGGAGAGAGAGGAAAGCGCATAGATACCCCAGGCTCCCTCCCACAATCCAGGCATGTCAGGGTGCTGGTCTCACATCTCTTACTCTAACAATCCTTGTGACCTTGGGCAAAGGGTAAACCAGCTGCCCAGTGGGGCTTAGCCAGGTTTGAAGTTCAAAGGTTCCTGGTTCAAAGGCAGTGGTAAAAGACTGAGGCATTTCGAGCTCAACCCCCTTAAAATGTGGGATTGGAGCCCCAGTCTTTCAAGTGACGCTCTTGGAGGCTGCCCTGGCCTCAGAGGCTGGCCTTTACCACTGACATGCCCTTTTTACCCTGGCATTTCACGTTAGACACGGTGCTTAAAATGTCCTTAGTCTCAGTGCATTTTTAAACATTTCTTCATGCCACTTTCCAGCTACTTCTTACAAGAGTCATAAGATAGGGCCTTTAGAATTTGCGGAATGAATGCCATTGTTAATGGGCTGTCGCATAATCATCAGCAAAATACATGTGTGCATTCTGGACTCCAAAATACAGTCATAATAGAAAGAAATTAAATCTGCATTGTTCTGTTGTCAATCATGTTTATTAAATTGAAAAAAAAAAAAGTCTTCTCTCCCAGGCAGTATGAAATGTAGAGGGAAAATGAATTTATTCTCTGTTGGAGAACTGGGCAAAAAAATGTCATTAACAGGTGCAATTATGCATTCTGATGCAAAGTGCTTCAAGCTGACAGTCGGTAAACTTACAGTGGAGCTCCCAGACCACAGGCTGCAAATTCTCTAACAACTTTATTCATACATGCTGTCCTACAGTTCAATCCTACTTCCTTTGAGTATCTCCTGCAAATAAAAGGCCCCATTCTTTGGCTTCCCCCGGCTTTATTCGGAGTGAAAACACCACTTTGTGCCCACGTTGTGTTAAAATAACAGATTTGTGTTCGTTCCTGTAGGTTTCTGATGGGAGGACGGAGGCAGGCTATCTTACTGCGGATGGCGAGCCGCCTTTTTGAGGAGGAGGATGGAGAGAAAGGGTCTCCAACAGGGAACCTTTGTCCTGCGATGCAAATGAGCCTCTGCAAATGGTGCAGACGATGCCAGCCCCAGCCCAGCCTCAAACCCATCCATCTGCAGCTATTTTGTTAACCCGATGTTTCGTACATTCTTTCTCTCACACACAATACTTGATGTTGACAGCTGTGAATTTTAAACAACCATTCTGTGTATGTTTTTCTAATTTTGTGTATGCAGATTGTTTCTCCATATTGGGGGATTGGAAGCCTAGTACCTAAAGGACGTGTTCCTTCCCTTGGAGATTTCATGCTTTTCAAAAGTCTCAGCGATTCTGACTGCTAAACAAAGTAGAAATTCACTGTGTTCACCAGGAGCATTTGGAAGGACCCGGAGTACAGAAGCGCTGTTGAAGTGGACACGGTTGCAGGAGACTGCAAAGAGGAACAGCCTGGAGGCAGGTCTCCGGAGTGACACGCCACTCAGACAGGCTCTGGTGGCCCCTGGAAGCTGAGTCCTCCTTCGTGTCTGCCCTTGCTTATCTGTAAAATGGGCCACAAGAACATTCTCAAAAGGCCGAAAATAAAGACATCCTATATCCAGGCCATCAACTCAGTTTTATTTCCCCTTACATTGTTCTGGCAGCCAATCTCTTTTCTTAGAGTCCAAAGCCATGGATGTGTTTTTAAGCATGAAGGAAAACAAAATGAGCTCCCAGACGGAGGACTGTGTTCACAAGGCATGAGATTGGCAGCATGACTTTTTAAATGTGTGTGTCTATTTATGCTTTTGTCTCTTTGATGTGCGGCAGTTCGCAACCAAAACACATAGGCTAGAGACAGAAACTCTGGACGTGAGAAAAGGAGGTTGCGAATAGGGCAGTCATAAGGCTCATTATGTTTGCTACCACATTGAACTTTGGGATCTGACTCAGAGCTTCCTGGCAGCAAGAGTGAAAGGGGAATGATGACCAATGACAAAGCCTCACTTCACTTGAGCATTCAGTTCTTCAGAGGGGAGAAACATCTTTCCAGGTACTTTGTTGTAAAATAAACGTTACACTCAAGGCTCTTCATAAGGGGGCAATGAAAAAGAAGTTCAACGTCAACTTGAGAGCAAATGCAGTTGTTAAATTCCAGAGCAAGGGTAAAAAAGTAAGGCAAATGGGCACCTGTCTACTGCCCACTCCAGCTGCCTGGTGGTTCACAGAGCCTGTTGTGAGAAGAATTCAAGGCCACATCGAGGCCGGGCAGAGAAGAGGGCAGATGATTGACCACGTGTGTGCTGTGGAACTCCTCACCTTGGGCTAAACAAATCCGGCACAAATGAGCAGGATTCTGGTGTCCAGCTTGATCCAAATATAGAACTCTGGGGCCTCGAGGGGTGTATGGCTGTCATGATCCTTAGATGTCCCTGAATAACACTGTTCTCAGCTGGGCCTTCCAGGGGAGCTGGAAGGCTGCCTGGAGTTTCTATCAATGCTTGGAAGACAGAGGAAGCAGGTGGCGGGGTTGACAGCTTAAACTGTAGAAGCCCGACCTGTAATCACATCTAGATTCAAGGCCATACCACCTCCACATGGGCCCGGCCTGGGCCAGATGCTTCTTTTTTTTTTTAAATTACAAAATATTTCTGTAGGACTTTAGGGAAGTTTCACTTTCTCTTACTTTTCTGTATTGTGTGAACGTATTATAGCACATATTACTTTTACAATCTGAAAAGAGTAGGTCGATCATTTTAAATTAGCCATTTTTACCTTTTCTTTCTCTTTTTCAGCCCCAGGTTATACCAACATTCAGTAAGGGCTGTCCTTTCATTGCGCTAGAACACAGAATCGATGAGCAGATCTCATCTAACTGCCCCATATCTGGATTGGTATAGCTCAGCCCACTGTTGGAGAAGAGCAGATGATAAGACGACAAATTTGGAGAGTCTGTGATAGCTACAGACGGTTCACAGCTCCAACGGGGCCACCCAGTCACACCCAGGCGCTAGGATCTCCACGTCGACAGGACAGTAGCCAACGTAGGATCTTGAAGGCCTGGGGGCTCTCACACCATCAAGTGAAAAATTAAAAAAAAATACTATTCACTGGACTTCACTAATAATTAAGGCAGGAAATACAAGAAGGAAATATCCAAGAACAAAAATTGTTCAGAAACTGAGATGGCTTGGGCAGAAGATGGAAAGTCCAGGTAACTCAGCTGGATCCATAGATGCCGCCTTCTACCTCATAGGGATCTGAGCACACAGACGCCTGTTTCTCTTTCAGTTCTGAGACTCTGCTTTTCTGAAAGAGTCTGAACACGTTCCAGAAGACTTTGTAGCAGGAGTGAATTTTCAAAGCTGTTTTCTGGTTAGCCTTCAATTAACCAGAAAATGAGATTAATTGTGCATGAACTTCTATTTCCAAGACTCCCACTGACCCAAGGAATATGCAAATCTGGGTAAAAATAAGTCCTGTTAAAAGGGAGCTCTCTTCTATTTGTTTTAGAGCGAAGAAGAATGGAAAAACAAGACAGTGAGGGCCCAGGGCCAAAGAAAATGCTATAATTAGAGGCGGAGGGCTTTGTTTGGCCCTGATACCGGTGTAGACACCAACAGTCAGGAACAAGGGGGCCATTCAATCAATCCACCTGACACCCTCTGTCGCCGGCCCTGTGTTCTTGCAGGCACCAAGCTCAAAACCGTCCCGAAAGAGGCTGTCGATGGAAAAGAGGTAACAGCTGCTCTGTGGCAATTAACCAGCAGTTTCTGCTGCTGAAGGAGATTATTTTGGATGGCGTAAAGAGATTCAAATAAAAATGTCAACATGCCCATTATGGATGAAAGTTTGGAAAACTTAAGTGGCCCTGAATTAATCACTATTTGACAGGAAGGCGCATAAACGAGTACTCAAAATCGCCCACAAATCTATTTTCCTGCCTTTTGGGTAATTGTAAAGATGCTGGTTGGGGGGTAGGGGTGGGGAAGGCACTTCTTGGCTGCAGCCTTAATTCATCTTGGAGTGAAGATTTAATGGCAAAGTTACAAGCCCTTAAAGTAGCATTTATTGAGGGGCTAATGAGAGTCCCTAAGAACTCTGGAAGAAAAAAAAAAAAAGCAGCCACCAACGCAAGAGGCCTTTGGAAATACCGAAGAGAGGGGAGTTCATCAGGCTGGTTTTTTTTCCTCCCCTTTCTCAACAATGAATATTTCTGCTGCCAAACCTTTAGGAATAGGGTTGGTTTCCTTTCAAGTAATTGATGCACATTTTGCTTCTGCATGAGTCCAGACAACCACTCCAGCAAGAAGCAGGAAATCACACCGTCGGAGGAAAACTGCATTCCTTCCTCCCTGGCTGGGTTGGCCCCTCACAAACATTGGATTTATGCTGCCCTTGCCAAAACGCCTCCGATTTCCATGCCCTCCCATGGCTAAGATAACGAATGTGGCTTGCGGCCTCTGAGAGCTGCACTTATTTAAAACTCCAGCTCCACTGGAACAAAAACGTCTGCTGTCACCCCAAATTGAGCAAATGAGACCCTGTCCCACAGCATAAAGAGTAAGAGAGTTATTGAACAACCCCCGTGGAGATGGCCCCATTCACCCTTGCCCTCTCTTGGCATCTCTCCTCCGCACCCCAATCCCTCCGGAATCTTCTAGGCCCCCTGGCCTCAACTCCTGTCTCGGGGAGCCCTGGAAGAAAAAGCTGAGGCCAGTCTGCTCCAAATGGATCAAGTTTTCTTAAACCAGGTTTTTTCTTTCTTTCTTTTTTTTTTAAAGAAAGATTAGAAGCGGAAAGGAATGCTGTGAGGAAAATGGAAACTGGCAACGTGTTTTAACTTCAAGTGGTCTTCTGCTCGGTGCTGACGCACAAACGTAAAGCTCTTTTGTAAACGTAAAGTCATAGGAAGTGGGGAAGGAAGGCGGGAAGCTGGAAACCCCCAAATGTAAAACAGGTCTGGTGACTTCTGATGGCTCAGGTCGGAGAGAAGCATTTTGCGGGAGCTCTTAGCCCCACGGAAGCTCAAAAATGATCTACAGCATTCAGTGAAACTGACACGCAGAAAACACACGTATTTAGAAAATATTTTCGCCGTGGCTTCTGCTTAACCGAAACATTCTGTTTCTCTCAGGATGGAAAAGAAAGGCTTTTCCAGAAAAGTGCCTCCATTTGGAGAGCACACTTATTAAAATGCTATTTTTCACAGCTGCATTAATCTGAGATCTGGGAGATGTTTTCTGTTTGTACCATCCTCCTTATCCACCCCCTCACCCACTTGCGAAGGTTTATGCCCGTGGCACAGTATCAGTGGTTTCATAGCCAGATTGCTAATTCTGAAAGAGCTGTCTGCTTGCCATCACCCGCAGAAGGACTCAGACTAATTTGTTCCTCATTGGGGCATGTGCGTTATTTCTGAGAACATCTCTTGATACATAGTCGCATCCTGAAGGAGACACATCATACACTTTCCCTCCTAAGGTTGACAAAAGTCAACTGGCATAATTTATTTATTTATTTATTTGGGGGGGCATCATTTAAATGGATGTTTTTCAGTCGTATATAAGTAGTCCTGAGTTACAAGGGTAAAGCTAGAAGGGGGGGCTATCAGCTTACGTCACAGGGGAGAAAACCCACATTGCTCTCTGTCTTCAGATGACTGTTGCTGGGGCTGAGGGGTCCAAGGGTGACTATGAATAATCAGATTATTATTAATTAATTATCATGATTAACAGTAATTATAGATAAGTGTTATTATCATAGTGGCTTTCACTTATGTACCAAATAAATAACAGAGTAATGCTTTGTATCCATTTTCTCAGTTAAACCAGGCAACATATTTTCAAGACGGGCACTGTGATCTTCATGGTATAGGTGAGAATTCAAGAGCTCAGAGAGGTTAATGAGCGTGCCAAGTCCACACAGCTAGTATACGGAGGAGGCTGAATTCAAACCAGAGCTGGCTTGAATCCAAAGCTTGGTTCTTAATCACTATGCCAGTGTGCCCCTTACACCGTTACCTGCATTCACACTAGCTGACTTTGTAGCCACCCTTTCTTCTCCTGTTCACTCCGGCCTGCCCCACACAAACCCCTGTACTCCACAAGGGAGGAAGTTTTGCCTAATGATTAAGGGTACATGGGTTGGAGTGAGATGGCTTGGGTTTGAAATTGGACTCAGTCAACTGGGTGCCCCTGTGCAGATTTTCTAGCCTGGCTTCATCTATAGAATGGGAATATTAAACGTGTCTACCTAATATGCTGCAAAAATGGGATGATGTATTTAAATATAGGATAGTTTCTGGTGTATAGTAGCCACTCAGTTAATGTAAGGAAAGGAAGGAAAGAAGGAAGAAGGAAGGGAGAAAGAAAGGGAAAAGAGAAATGAAAGCAGAAAACCAAAGGGGTGTTCTTCTGCAGAGAGACGCTGTTATCCACAGAGGATGCTGGAGGAGAGAGGAGAGCCTCTCAGGGCTTCAGACAAGCCCAGTGGGCAGCCTCAGGACCTCTCTCATGTTCATTGACTCTACTTCCTGGGTGTTGGTGCTATTCTCACACAGACTCACCTCCCTGTAATCTCATAAGACAGTACCACCGGCTTTCCACCTTCCTAGCCTCCAGGTCCTGCAGCAGTGAAGCCATATTGTCCCAGCTTTCTCAGTGCTGATCAGGTCACATGACCACCCCTGAGCCAATCACCAAGACCTGAGGATCACCAGTCCTGATTGGCTTTCTCTCAACAAGAGCTTTGCCCCTGCTCAGGAATAGAGTCCCATAGGCTGAAAGTGGGGGAAGGAATGACTCCCTAGAGGAAAGTTGGGTGCAGTTGCCAGGAAGAGAACGAATATAGGAGCAGCAAGCTGATGTCTGCCATGAGCAAAACTTGCCTGCTGACTGCACATCCTCTTCTTGGCATTGCTTGTTTCAATTTAGTTGGTATAGTTAAGAACTAGTGTTCTAGGACTAACTGCTTGTGTTGGAATCCTGGCTTCATTATCTGCTAGCTGTGGGACCCTCGCAGGTTAATCCACCTCTCTCTGCTTCAATTTCTTCACTTGTAAATGTGGTGAATAATATTATCTTTCTCCTGGATTGCTAAGGATTACATGTGCACCCGTAAAGTGCACAGCATAATAGGAGTGCATACCAAGCACCCAATAAATTTGAGCCATTCTGCACTCAACAGTTATTTACTGAGCACTAAGCCATGCTGGACTCTATTTGAGGTACATGGGATACATTGGTGAACAAAACAGAACAGCAGCAACAGAATCCCTGACCTTGTAGAACTGATACTCTAGTGTGGAAAAAGACAATAAAGAACAAGACAGTCAAATGGAATTTAGGTGAAAACCGTACTGAGAAAAGAAAGATCGGAGTAAAAGAGGAGGGCACAGTAGAGGCAGGGTCAGACTCCTAAGCCAAGACTTGGAGGGGTTGAATGAGTTAGCCAATAGAATATGGCGGATGGGGTCATTCCAAGCACTGGGGCATTGCAGAACCCTAAGGTGAAAAGCATGCCTAGAGTTTCTCAGGAGCAGCGAGGGGACCAGTGTGGCTGCAGAAAACAAGGGAGGGCAAGAGTGGTGGCAGATGACGTCAGTGAGGTAAGAGAGGACCAGATCAGGAAAAGCGGGGGAGCCCCGGGAAGACTTTGGATGTTTCTAAGAAACGGAAGCCATCGGAAGGTTTTGGGAGTAGGGGAGACCTGCTGTGACTTCCTCAATGCCAGGACGATGGAGTGTTGAAAATAGAGTAGCTCTTCTTACTATTAAGATGATTGCATTTCAGTTCACCAGTTGAAGAAGCAAGTACATTATAAAGCTTAACTGGGGAATACTCCCAGAGCAAACACTCCGAGGGGGCTGTCTCGCTCTTTCCTGAAGGATAAGATGTGCCTCTGATGTGCTCTGGGTGCATTTTCTCTTCTGCACCTTCCAAAGAAACAGGACCAAGAGATTTGCAGATTCTTGATGTTTCAGCCTCCTTGGATATTTGTAAATTACTCCTCTGAAGAGACCTCCTCCGTGCAAGCAAAACATCTGTCAGGAATACTATCGTGTCTGGGAAAGCACAGTCTCCTGAATCAACAGCCGTAGTGAGAGCTTGTTGAAGATTTAAATGGCTTCTGATTTCAGCCTGATAATTCCATTTTAACGTGGTGAGCTGGTGGTCCTGACACTCAGCTTGCTGAGCATAGCTTCTGTTATCGGATCATAAGAATTGGCCAAAAAGATAAGTCCAAGGAAGCACTTTAAGAGCATCTCTGGTGATCTTCAGCAGTGAATGGACTGGAGTGCCAGAAGGGTGGGGCCGGATGGAAGGTAGATTGTATGACAGGTTCTTTCAAGAGAATTGTACGCAATCTCCTAGTAACCTCATTCTGTCCTTGGTGAGGTTTGAGCTTTCTTTGCTAAGATGAGATGGGAATGTGGCTTCTCTTAAACACCTAGTTAGAAGTGTGGGATAGAGTGATTGTAACACTTTAGACTTGCAGATGGTTCGGTCCACTGTGTGTCTGGGAAGGGAGACACGTGGAGACCATTCGGAGTAGAAAGAAGAGAGTCTTATGCAGTTTTCACTCATCCCTTAGAAATGGTTAATAAAGGTCCCCAGCCTTGGGTGCTTAAATTTCTCAACACCACCGTGTGGGTAGAAGCCACAGCCTGGAACAGCCTGCAGGACCCTCCTCATGTCTCCACACCCTTCTCCATCTCTTCTCTGCACAGCAGCCGGAGTGACCTTTAAAAACGTTGATCAGGGGCTTCCCTGCTGGCGCAGTGGTTGAGAGTCCGCCTGCCGATGCAGGGGACACGGGTTCGTGCCCCGGTCCGGGAAGATCCCACGTGCCGCGGAGCGGCTGGGCCCGTGAGCCATGGCCGCTGAGCCTGCGCGTCCGGAGCCTGTGCTCCGCAACCGGAGAGGCCACAACAGTGAGAGGCCCGCGTACCGCAAAAAAAAAAAAAAAACCACGTGGATCAGCTCATGTTTTCTTTGCTCAAGACACTCAAATAGCTCCCATTTCACTAGGAATAAAATTATCACCACGGCCGACAAGGCCCTACGTGACTCCACTCCTGCCCAGACCTCCCGTCACATCTTGGACCCCTTGTTCACTCCGCTGTAACCACACCACCCCAGGCACCCTCCTGCCTCAGGACTTTGCATTGGAGTTGAACCTTAGGCCACTGATCTTTGGGAAAGGGGCAGGTTAGCTAGTGTTGGAGGGACGTTAAGAGACATACTAGCACCCAGCTGAGACTTTCTTCCAGGTGGAGGTAAAGGGATTAAAGACTAGAAAAGGAAGTCTTTATCGCTGTGGAAGTCTCTGTTATTTAATGCTCCACCTAAAATCTTTTCACCCCCCCCTTCAGCGACATGTGTCCTATGCTTGGAAACACCAACCCAGGTAACGCTTACTGACACTATATCGTATCCTGTTTCTTTAACATCTTTTAAACTAAAGGTTTCCATTAATTTGCTTCCTGTTTCTTTGCTTCTTTCTTCTAAAAAGCAGGAGGAAACAAGAAAACACAGCAGCTACCTTACAATTCTGAGTGTAACTCACCCTGAGTGGATCTTACAGTCTAAGGAGAAAAAAAAAAAAAGGATTCAGGCCTTGTATAACAGAAAGTCAGAACTCAGCCACACAGACGTTCCCCACGCCCACATATTTGACAGCACAGACAAAACACCCAGATTATCGACCATTTCTTCTTTTCATCCTCATGATCTGAGCTCATGTAGCCGAAACTCAGTTAAAAGCAAGGCTGGGCTAACAGCAAGTGGGCCACGTTGGCTCAGGGGAGTGCTAGCGCAGAGAGCTGGCAAGTCTTTGCCTTACAGACCACTATTATTCCTTCCTGGGTTAGCTTTCAGCACATGCCTTGGTTTCCATGTAAGATGATAAGGCCTCTGTGTTCTTTCACATGTGGACTAAAGACTTCTGAATACTTAGATGAAGAAATCAGGCCCTAATGATGGCAAAATATTTACACACTGATTTAAGCTTGTTCATGAAATTGGGGATAAGGAACATTTCTATCAGAGAGAGGGGGAAATCAAAGAGATCAGAGCCACAGTGGCATTCCAATGGTATTTATTTAGGTAGTGAAGGCTAAATACTCACCTCCCCCACCTTCCTTTTCTTTTCCCCTGGATAATTTTGGGAAATCCTCGAGCTGCCAGTATGAAAACCACCAGCATTGTGTTGGGGAGGGTGTGTGTGTGTGTGTGTGTGTGTGTGTGTGTGTGTGTGTGTGTGCGCGCGCGCACGTCACGGGGAGAGTCAGATAGTACAACAGCCATCTAAAAAATTTTACAACACACAGCATTTTTTTAAAAATTAATTTATTTTTATTTATTTATTTTTGGCTGCGTTGGGTCTCTGTTGCTGCACACGGGCTTTCTCTAGTTGCGGCGAGCGGGGGCTACTCTTCACTGTGGAGCGTGGGCTTCTCATTGCAGTGGCTTCTCTTGTTGAGGAGCATGGGCTCTAGGCGAGCGAGCTTCAGTAGTTGTGGCATGTGGGCTCAGTAGTTGTGGCTTGCGGGCTCTAGAGCACAGGTCAGTAGTTGTGGCACACGGGCTTATCTGCTCCACGGCATGTGGGATCTTCCTGGACCAGGGCTCAAACCTGTGTTCCCTGCGTTGGCAGGCATATTCTTTTTTTTTTTTTTTTTTTTTTTTTTTGTGGTATGCGGGCCTCTCACTGTTGTGGCCTCTCCCGTTGCGGAGCACAGGCTCCGGACGCACAGGCTCAGTGGCCATGGCTCACGGGCTTAGTTGCTCCGCGGCATGTGGGATCCTCCCGGACCAGGGCACGAACCCGTGTCTCCTGCATCGGCAGGCGGACTCTCAACCACTGCGCCACCAGGGAAGCCCGCAGGCATATTCTTAACCACTGCACTGCCAGGAAAGCCCAACACACAGAATCTTAAAAAGACTTACAAATGCTAAGAATGATATTCACGGAAGCATTTTCTGGGCTCTGGTGGGAGATATTATAGTCAGGCAGTATAATAATTTACTATTTGTCAACATTAACTGAGCATGTATTCTGAGCCACCATGGTCCTAAGTACTTTATACATATTAGCATAAGTATTTCCAAAGCCCAATAATAAATGTGTTATTATTTGCATTTTAAATACAAGTAGAAAACTGAGTCACGCAGCTGCTAAGTGGTAGAACCAGAATTCAAATCCAGGTTGTCTGGTACCCTGGCCTCTGACTTGCCCAGTTTTAGCCCTGCATGTCCTTTATCCTGGGCGCCCTCTCAGTCCCAGGCAAACTGGCACAGTTGGTCATCCTGCCTGTAACACTAACCAGTATACTTGACCTCCTCCCATATACAACTTCTTAGACTTCGGACGTAGTCATATTCTTGCAATTTCCAACACCACTGTCCAACTCAATAGACATTTTCAACCATCACCTGTGATCAGAGCTTTTTGCCAAGTGCAGCAGGAATCCGGAAATAAATGAAGATGTAAACCCTACTTTTTAGGCCACTCGTAAGTAACATAAAGGGAAGGAAATATATGTTATTTCCTCAAAAAGTCGTGCAGTATCTTCTGGCACTGTACCGGTACGAATACCAGATTTCTGTGTTAATGTGTGTGTAACACAGGTACTGGTTTTCAGCTGGCGGCACAATTATTTCCTCTGACAGGACAACATCCTTCTGAGAACAGTGCGGGGTGCTTGGAGCTGCGAAGAATTCTTGTCAAATATTTTAATGAGAAGAAAAGCATGGCAGTCAAGATGAAAATCCAAGGTGACCTTGAGCTTGGCAACACACTGCCAATCGCCTTGTGGTGTTTTAAGGTCTTTTTGTGACGACGATGATGATTTGTTTACAGAGTTCCTCTCCAGGTGAAGGAAAGGAGAAACAGGTTTAGAGCCCACCTTACAAAAAGCATCTTTGTCCCAACATTAAAACTTCATTCTAGTGGACATTGGATACACAGCATCCAAAGCCCTTTTCTCCTTGGAAGAATCCCCATTGGCTATGTCGTAGTAGGAAGTCACGGTGCCCCCGTCATTCCCTGGCAGGCAGGGGGCATGCCTACCCTCAGCCAGCCTGATGTTCCCACGCAGGACTTTGTTTTGCATCCTGCGTGAATGCCACAAAGATGAAGGCACAGTTAGGAATTCCCTCACAGCAGTGATGTTCAGAATCAGTGACAGTGGCCTCCCCAGAAGGTCTCGTTAGAGATATGGGAGGTATCATCCCTCCTATCTGGGTTTCTGAATTTTTCTCCAGCCTAGTTCTCTTGGTCTCTCTCAGCCAGAGCTGATGTCAGTGGATCTGCGTTAGTGAACCCGTGCCAGAGGTGAAAATGTTGAAGTCCTTCTGCACCCATCAGTAAATAGCCATGGCTCCAAGCTCCCCAACTGTATCTACCTGCTGCCCTGGCTAAGGCCCCTTCCTTGTAACTTGCCCAGCTTTCCCCATCATCCGGAAACCTAGGGGTTAACACCCAGAACAGCAGGAGGCCACCAGGAACCTGTTCCAGCCCCCTTCTGACTGGACAGTGCCAGGCCCTATCGGTTACTATTTTGAATATCAATTCTACACACCCCGATAAACTCTGACTAAATTCCCCTTTCTACTTAAGATAATAGAATCCACCTCTATGTTTGCAACCCCAAGCCCTCACTGATACACACACTTACACACATTTAATTTTATGCAGACTGCATCCAAGGAAAGAAAATCTGGGTTTTGGCAGGTACGGAAAAATGAGGTACAGAAATATAGCTTCTGTGAGGGAGTTCTGTGAGAGTACTATATGTTGTCATGAAAATGTTAAGAAATGAAATTGAAATTAACGTGCATTTGATGCTTACGGGGATGCAAATGTCTTTCACATACTGCATCTCATTACACAGCACTTTGCTATTCCCTCTGCATTTGAGATACGGGTTCAGGCATGCATGCTTTATATTATCTCAATTTACAGTAAGGAGTGACTCCAATCACACAGCCAGGATAGGACAACAGGGGTTACCAGATGAGCCTCCTGATCTCAAATACTTCCTGTTTCATCTGTACCTTGTTGCTTCTCTAAGTGGGCTGTTCCCCGTGGCTGAAAAAGTACAGAAGTCCCCTGACTGCCAAGATCAGAAATTCCACTACTTCTCTTCCCTCTTTGGATTAAGGTATAGTCTCTAAACGTGTTTTTCAAGCTATGTTGAAATGACATTAATCCAGAGGACTTCAACAGGAATTACTTTTTAAATTACTTTAAAACATACTTTAAAAATTAACTAGCTGCTATCTGAGAAAGCAGAGCATCGAGGGAACGGGAGCCTCAAAAGGGCCACAAGGCCTTTGCACTTGCTATTTGCTCTTCCTGGAAACCAAAAGTGGTTCATAAACTCTGATAAAGGTCAGTAGGATTCTACTGTTTTGACTTTTTCTCTTCCCACCTACCACCATCAGTTACACCAGCCCCCTAGCATGGTGGAAGGAAATGGAGTAAAGATCAGGGCAAAATGTCAGGGAGAGAGAGAGAGTATAGTTTGAAAATTCTCTCCTGGTGATTTCCTTCCTTTTCAACTGCAAAACTGTTCAGTCAACAGAACATTCTTGCAGGAGTTTTTGGTCAGTTCCTAAAAGTTAGTTTTCTAAGATGGACCTAACTTAAGCATAATTACAGAAATTAACTTCATTTAATCAAGGTAGAGTAGGTGGGTGTGGGGTTATGGGGGAGCAAATCTTCTAACCTGAAGCAAACCTGATTAAGATCTTTAGAAGCCCTCAACCCTGAAAATGTTACGGTGCTCCCTTGACCTACTATACAGACTTCAAAAACTTATAAAACCATAAAATATGAAACTTATCCAAAACATGTTAGCTGATATAAAAATAGCTCATCGGAAGAATTTCTTAATGCAAAATTCTGGCTAATTCTCATCGAAACAAAAATTTTATGGTGCTTCTGTTTTTCTGGTGCCACAAGCACACGTGTTGTTGGTCTCTCAAGCTCTCTGGCACTCACTGGGAGTCACAACCCTGTGTCCTAGACCCCATTTATGAACAGTGTGGTCCTGAGTTAGCCTCAGCTTCCTCAGACGCAACATTCATAATGTTTACCTGCCTCCTGCAGTGAGGTGTGTCTATGGCAGTGCTTGTTACACAGTAAAGGGTTATACAATGTAGATTGTTATTAGTTCTGAGACGTCAGTGAGAAATAGATTACAGGGATATACTCAATGCTCCTAAGAGCTGGAAAAAGTCTATGACTCCAAAAACATGTTGATGCCCTGGGAGCAGTAAGGTAGGGGAAACTGTAAGAGATTCTTATGATGGTTTGAAATGGGGTCACTTGCAGCCTTGACATTTGTTGGTGAGCTTAGGAAAAAGGCATTTTCAGTCTCAGAGAATGTATGTGACATGAACCCACGATCAGAAGTTACTAGATGATGCCCACCAAAAGATAGGGACAGGAAACAAGGATCTAACCTAATAAGGAGACTAAAGGGGTCCCCCCTGGGATGATGGTGAAGAAAGACCAGGAAGGCAGTCTAGAGGGCAGCCAGTCCAGACTGAGCAGGAGAATGCAGTGGTGCTGCAGACCACAGGGATGCCTCCTAGAAGAATCCCAAACTGATGAAATAACAGATGTGTTTAAAAATGTTGAGAAGACAGTCACAGCTTTGATAGCCTGCAGGTGAATTACTGAGAGGTACGTAGAAAACAAGGCTATTAGCAACTCCAGAGAAAACAAAAAGTCATACGAGAAGGAAATGTAATCATAATATAATCAATAGCTCAATCGTGGGTTATACTGACATAATCAAAATAAGGTAAATGCCAAATATTGAACTAAATACAAATTGTGACATAACTCATTGGGAGGAAGGTGGCTGGAAGTGGGCCTGTGTTGCCAGGTGTGTGTGTGTGTGTGTACTGGGGGCAGTGGTAGGGAAATGCATTGAGAGCCAGAGCCTCATATTCTACAGTGGAAAGTTAACAGACAATACCTAGATTTCAAAATAAAGAAAAAGCTCTACAGACGTGATTTAGAAAACATGGAAATATGTGCACAGAGATACATCAGAAAGAAATGAGTCACTTGTAGAGAGTGGGTTTGGGGTGGGTGAACCGGAAACTTGGAGAGGCAAGGGGAGCTTTACTGAATATTTTTAGAGCTAAGAACATGTATAACTTTAGGGGAAAGTTTTTAATTCAAAAAAAAAGAGGGGAATCTGGGCCAAGATGGCAACAGACAGGATGGAGGTTGGCACTCCTGAGCCACAGACAATGAGGAATTAAAGCAGAAAGTCCAGCGGAGGCATTAAGAGCTGCCAGCCCTCCATCTTGACTCTGTCTTCGCCTGGGAATTAATAGCTTACAATGAACATCTCTACGTGGGAAAGGCCACTCCACAAACACGGACGACAGCAATAATGAAGCTGCCAATCCCACGGGCATGCGATGGACACATCTGCCACAGCTGGCCTCGCGAACTGTCAGCTCTCTTAAATGCACATTGCCAGGCCCAGGGAGGCTGTCACCTCTCCTCCCCAGCGTACCCTCATTGGTGACTATAACTGCTCATTTCCATAAGTTAGATCCCAGTATGTTTAAAATGGATTTTTTTTTTTTTTTTTTTTTTTTAATGAAAAAGGTGCTACTCTGAGTTAGGATAAAATTCCTGGAGAGCCCACATACTTGTCAGGAAATGAGTTCTTAATCTGGAGTCTAGGGAAAGAAGTCTTGGCGGTTCGATGACCTCCCTGAAAATCTATGTCAATTTGCATATGTATGCAGATGTGCATTTATTTTTGTGCAGGCTCCATACTTAATTGTGCCAACTAGACTAAAACTACTAGATACCAGGCCGGGATGAAGTGATGTCACCATTTTAGGGCGTCTCACCCATAGAGACTATGGGGAAAGAGGAAGCGCTGCACAATCTCTAGGCTTCTTGGTCATACCTAGCGTTGTTGTTTCAGGTTTCTGCATCTTGCAGGAGTGGATCCGTGCAGCGGGGATGTCAGCCTAATGCAGCAGGAAAGGTGCAAGGCGCCATGGAGAGCTGAACAATGCTTCACTTTCCAACAGGACCCCGGGGTTTATGACACACTCCGCCCCCGCTGCCATGTTGCCTGGCGACCCTTCAGCAGCCTGGGAAAGAGGCAGCCTCTCAGAGCTCCATTTAGGGGTTATGGGTGGAGGCTGAGATTCACCAAGCACAGGAGGCTGTGAAGGGAGCCATTTGTAGCGAGGCCCTCACTGCCGGGAACACACAGAAGCGCTGAAGAGGCACCGCTGTCAGGGTAAGTCGGCTCTGGGCCCCATTTGTACCATCTTAGCAAACTGACTTTGGGCTCGTGGTTTAACGCCTGAAGCCTCAGTTCCTGTTACATAGGAATCATTTCACCCAATTCTGAGGACCATATAATGATGTTAAAGTGTTTGATGCTGGGGAAATCACTAGCATTCAATGGACAGTTGCTAGTATTCCTGTTTTAAAACTGTGTAAATAAAAAAAAAATAAAATGTGTAAATAAACGTCATGGAATCTCACCTTTTACAGTATTTTAAGGAGAGAATAATTTAACATTATATATTTTTTAATTCCAGCAGTAATATTTCGCGTAACTCACGATTACCTTTCTTGTCTTTAGCCCAGTGGTTCTCAGCTGGTGGGAGGAGAGGTGTTGTGCCGCAGGGGACATTTGTCAGTGTCTGAGATATTTCTGGTCATCACAACTGGGGGCGGATGCTACTGGCATCTAGTGCGTGGAGGCCAGAGACGTTGCTAAATATGTACAATGCCCAGGACGGCTCCCACAGCAAAGACTTTTTCTGCCCCAAATGCCAACAGTACTGAGGTTGGAAAAGTCTGCTCTAGCATTAAATATGAAACTTAAATCGGAAACATATAGTCCAAGGACCCTGTTGAGCATTTCGTTCTTGGAAGAGACAGTGCTTTGATTTTAAGAGCAGTGTTTTCCGCTGCCCAGTCTGTCATTTCTACTCTGATGACACTCAGTGAGAATGAATGACGGCGCTACCGCACCCGTGCAGGATGAGGCTGCCCGACACTGGTGGGTACCCCATCAGATGGGCAAAAAGAACCAGCTATTGCTTCAGATTGTTTGTAGAGGCAACAGCGCTTTCTTAGTTTCCCTTTTGTCATGAATCTGAACGTTCTGTACTAAATCTATTTGCAAAGGTAAATTAATACCTAAGATATATTTAAAGCACCAGAGTGCAGTTTTGCAAATATGACTTTTTAATACCCCACTCCCCCAAACCTCACAGACATCATTCTAGCATTAGGCTGGTTCTGACTGAGTCTGTTGACACTAGTATTAAACAATCATTTACATATCATGGTTTTTGAACTGTTGACCATCCTTGCAAATTACCGTATTGGAAACCATTGTACACAGACCAAAAGTTCAGTTAAAGGGAGCTAGATTGTCTGGGCAACAAAAACCTGCTTGTTTCTGATGGGGTTTCCAAATGGAAAGTCTAAATTATAAATATAATAACATTGCCCACACTTTCCTTTCTCTTCTATTATAAATGCATATTCAGATATGTTAATATAAAGACGTACAGTAATACAGAAAGGGCACCCAAAGTGACAGGAGGACTCCACTGGTGGAATGGTGGCTTTTTGTCCAGGCTCCCTGAGCCGGCCATCTTCCAAACCCCTCATCAGTCTTCTGTGTGAAAGTCTTCGCCAAGAGTCAAGTCTCAACTGATAAGGCCTTGGAGACATAATCATTTTCCATTGACAGCACCTCGCCACCAATTCACAAACATTTTCATATTAATATTGAGCAATTTCCCTACATTCTAATCCATCAAAGTAGGCTATTAATCCTTCCTGTACCATTCTCTATTCAAATGCTAACAATTTTCTTCCCACAAGCTAAAACATTTGTCCGACAGCCTCTCACACAAAGACCCTGCATTGTTAGCGATGATGGATCAGAGTATTAATATGAAGGATGCAATGTAAATTATATCATTGATACTGTACATATGTAAAGGAAGAAAATCTTTTTAAAAGATCATTTGTATGCTAAAGATAATGAAAGTGATCCCCTGGTACAGCAACCTTAATTTTCCTTTCTAAGAGAAAAAAAGGTTCAGAGAATATGGAAATCCATCATGATTTATAATGGCACAAATGCCATCGTTTACTTCCCGAAAAAAATATGCACTGTTTCTTTTAAAGAACTTATTGAAATGACTCAAGAAACCTTGTTAAAATATCTCTTAAGTATTGCACACTCCGTGGTTACCAGGAGAAGAATATGGATAGCAGAGCTCAACTTGGGATGGAAAACAGATCGATCCCTCCATTTTGTGTGGTGAGTGGATGGATGATTTATATTCATTATCAAAAGCCATTAAATGGTATAGAAATTTGGGAGTGAATACACTTACGTCCCCATCAGGAGAGATGTGACGTCTAGCATGTGTTAAGAAATGGGATATAAGGGCTTCCCTGGTGGCGCAGTGGTTGGGAATCCGCCTGTCAATGCAGGGGACACGGGTTCGAGCCCTGGTCCGGGAAGATCCCACATGCCGCGGAGCAACTAAGCCCGTGCACCACAACTACTGAGCCTGCGCTCTAGAGCCCGTGAGCCACAACTACTGAGCCCACATGCCACAACTACTGAAGCCCGTGTGCCTAGAGCCTGTGCTCCTCAACAACAGAAGCCACTGCAACGAGAAGCCCACGCACTGCAACGAAGAGTAGCCCCCGCTTGACACAGCTAGAAAAAATCCCACGCGCAGCAACGAAGACCCAACGCAGCCAAAAATAAAGAAAATAAATAAAAATTTTAAAAACAAAAGAAATGAGATATAAGCGTTGATGCTGTGAAAACACCTGGGCTCCACATCATCGTAAACTCCTGAGGACAAGAATGGACCATCCACATGGGGTCCTGTCTTCTACTCCCAGACTACCCAGAGAGGAGAGTCAGAGGTCTTAAATAGGAAGTAAAGAAATCATTGCGATGCTTCATTCCCTCAGATTTCTCTTCCACCTCCAAGTTCGCTATTCTTCAGGGTTTTCCTTCTATATAAATGGCTACTTGAAGGCAGATATCCAGAATTCATCCTTGGTATCTTCCTCTCCCTCACCAGCCCCCACCTCCATCCAGTCTAACCAAGGCTTTCAATTTTTCCTGCAAAAACAGTCCTTTTCTGATCTGTCTCTCCATTAGCCATCTCCAGGACCTTCATCTGAGACACCACCGTCTTTCATGTGGACTCTGGCTCAGCTGGTCTCTCTACACACTTCACTCCCTTCCTAACAATGCATCCCAAAGGATCTTGAGATACAAATTTGATCATGTTACCTTACTGTTTTAAAAAAGGTAAATTAAACACACACACACACACACACACACACACACACACACTCAATCACCTCAGGATAACGTTGCAATGCCTTCTGATGGCCTGGCAAAACTTCCCTAACCTTGCTCCTGACCCCATCTCCTGTTGCTTAAGATGGAAATTCTTTCAGTTTATCAATGTCTTCTCTTCCAAGAGTCCTTGCATATGTTATTGCTTGCTGGAGAACTTTTACTCTTTGCCTGGTTAAGTGCTTTTTTTAAAAAATTGAAATATGGTTGATTTACAACATTGTGTCAGTTTCATTTGTACTGGCTGGAGCCAGACGGCGGGGTAGAGGACCTTGAGCTCACCTCCTCTCACCAACACACCAAAATCACAACTAACTGCTGAACATCCATCGATAAAAAAGAACATACCGAAAAAGATCTCCTACAACTAAAGACATAAGGAAGAAACCACAATGAGACCGCGTGTGTGGGGGCACACACGCATGATATAATCAAACCCGTACCCCCAACCCCAGGTGGGTGACCCACAAACTGGAGAATAATTATATCACAGAGGCTCTCCCACAGGAGTGAGAGTTCTGAGCCCCTCATCAGGCTCCCTAGCTCAGGGGTCTTGGATGGTTAAGTTCTATACGTAGCCTTCCGGTGTCAGCTGGAACACCATCTCTTAAGGAAACCTCCTGTGACCACCCCTCCTTGTACCACCCTATCCCACCTCAAATCTAAATCAGATCTCCGGGTACATCTTCACTTTCCCTTCATAGCTCTTACCAAGAGTTATAATAATATATGCACGTGTGATTACGTTTGTCTAACATTTGCCTTCCACGAGACCACACACTCCAAAAGAGGAGGGATACCACTGGTTTTGTTCAGTCTTGTAGCCTCATCGCTCAGCCCAGTGCTTGGCACGTAAACAACTCAATAAGTAGTTGGGAACAGATGAATGAGTAAACTTAATCTGTACGGAGCGTTTTACTAGGAGCTTGAGGAATAAATACAAAACACAGCATCAAGAAATTACCATGTGTGGGCTTCCCTGGTGGCGCAGTGGTTGAGAGTCCGCCTGCCGATGCAGGGGACACGGGTTCGTGCCCCGGTCCGGGAGGATCCCACATGCCGCGGAGTGGCTGGGCCCGTGAGCCATGGCCGCTGAGCCTGCGCGTCCGGAGCCTGTGCTCCGCAACCGGAGAGGCCACAACAGTGAGAGGTCCGCGTACTGCAAAAAAATAAAAATAAATAAATAAATTAGTGTTACAAATCAAGTGGGCAAAAAGTGTAATTCATCTGTCATAATCTTTTTTCTAATTAATTAATTAACTAATTTTTGACTGTGTTGGGTCTCTGTTGCTGCGTGCGGGCTTTCTTTAGTTGCAGCGAGCGGGGGCTACTCTTCGCTGCGGTGCACGGGCTTCTCATTGTGGTGGCTTCTGTTGTTGTGGAGCACGGGCTCTAGGCGCACAGGCTTCAGTAGTTGTGGCACACGGGCTTAGTTGCTCCGCAGCATGTGGGATCTTCCCGGACCAGGGCTCAAACCCATGTCCCCTGTATTGGCAGTCAGATTCTTACCCACTGGACCACCAGGGAAGCCCCTCTCATAATATTTTAATGAGGAAAATATCACCATATACCCTGGGACACGATTTCAACTGCCGAATCTAAGAATAAGTACAATATTAAATATCTCAGCTTGTACTGTTATAGCTCAAACTGATTTCAAGTTCTGTGGTTATTCCTAAATATTACACAATTCTTATCTCCAACAGTGCATACAAATTTTTTTTAAGTGATTTGCCCTCAAGAAGTTAGTGATTAGAGACCCATGTTCTCAAGCAGCTCCTATGATGGCCAAGCTGGAGACTTGAGTTTCTGGGTCTCTGATGCAGGAGGTAACATCCATGGAGTTTAAACTGCTTCTGGCCATGAAGCAATCAAGCCCGATACTGAGACAACAGAGAAAAGAAGAGGGGAAAAGAGCAGAAGGGAGAGGGGGGAACAGAAGACCAGAGCAAGAGTAGTGACACAGGGGAGGTTCTCTATATGCATGCTCAGAGGATGGGTGAGCCCCAGGTCACTGTTCTCTTTGCTGGCTTCCCAAAGCACCCCTGTGACAGGGCATCGAGGAAAGGGCCTGATACAGAACCTAAAGAGCCCTGAGATGTACAGGGGCAGAAAGGAAATTATAATGGGGAGTACTGCCTTCCAGGGCATCAGCAATCAGTGTGGGCCAAATTCCTCCATCAGAAGGGCTGCCCTGGATCTCCACACACGGTCCACACAAGCAAGAGGAAAGAAAGTTGGCACTTTATCCCGGAGCATCTAGCAGGGGCCTCATGGAACTCCACTCTGAACAGTCCACCGGGCATCAAGCAACCTGCAAACGTCTACAGGGTTGGCATGCATTTCCTCCAATACTGCACCCTGTTACATCCCTGATGAAAACGGGGGTCTCCTAGGCAGGACTGAAGTCTCCATTTGCATACACAGAATACTCAGAGACTGTGATAAGAGGGCTCATTCTTTTTTCTTTTTTTTTTTTAAATTAAGGAAAAGACCTGTATGTTTACAATGTAAATGTTACCCCTGCTCCCTCCTGAAGATTTGCAGCAGACACCAAGCAATCATGTTAAAACCAAGTACAGAAAATCTGGTATATCCGGTTCTCAGACTACCACTTGCTGCTTTGACTCATTAATTTAATCCATTTTTCTTAAACCAAATGACTCTCGAAGAGTATGTTCTCTAGTCACAAGACAAGAGTGGCTTTTATTTTCTTTTTCCCATCAAGTACCTAAGAGCCCCATTTTGGAAGTTAAAATAATCCAGGCCGGGGCTTCCCTGGTGGCGCAGTGGTTGAGAGTACGCCTGCCGATGCAGGGGGCATGGGTTTGTGCCCCGGTCCGGGAGGATCCCACTTGCCACGGAGCGGCTGGGCCCGTGAGCCATGGCCGCTGAGCCTGCGCGTCCGGAGCCTGTGCTCCGCAACGGGAGAGGCCACAACAGTGAGAGGATTGCTTTTATAAATACAAAAGAGTTTCCTATCTATCTATCTATCATCTACCTATGGTGTTTTTTAGAACAAGAAACTTGGTTTCCAGAAGACACCATGTCTTGATCTGGGTAATTAAAGATTTAATATCAACCCCAAGCGTAGCTTCCTCCCTGCTCATCCCATCTCACTGCAGATGTGTGCTCCAAAAGACAGGATTTCCAATCATTCTCTCCATTCTCCTAAACAGACCAAAGGACCTTCTTGAGAAAACCAGCTTTACTCTGAGTGGCCATGATGACTCCTGGCATCCAAAGTTTAAAGAGAAGGAGATATTTTATCAAGTTTTCCAAAGAGCCAGCTAGCCATTTTGGAATGGAAGCAAGAGGAAAGGAAGTTGGCACTTTATCCCAGAGCATCTAGCGTGGCCTCATGGAACGCCACTCTGAACAGTTCGTCTGTCTGAGAGCACTTTCCCCAAACAGCTCCTCGCTTGCTAACTGCACTCGGGTTCAGCGGTGCTGTCCACAGGGAACCAGACGGCAACCCGGAACCTTTCTTCTCCTGGTGCTGAAAGCCAGTGGGTAGATAATTATTCAAGGTCAGATTTTTCCGAGGTGGATGCCAGGAAAAAAAAAAAGGCAACCTTAAGGGTGAGTCAATACTTTGCAAACACTTGTTTAAGGATTTCCTAATTACTCTAAGTGGTTCCTCCAGCTCTTGCACTTAAAAGGCTGCTGTTTCGTATGATGTCATCCTTTGCCCATTATCTCTGCAGTCAATTTGCAGTATTAGGAGAGGCAGCTAGAAAATATTTGCAAACATCAACATTCTCCAGTCTTAAAAGATAATCCCCCTTTCAACTCCCTATGAGTGTATCAACGGCACAGTTAGGTTTTCAGATGCCTCTAAACGGTAACACCACCAGCTGGATTGTACAGAAAATCTTTCTTCTGAGGAACTCAAAGAAATTTCTAAGTGGTATCACATTAATCACGGAGCAAGTCCTCAGAGGACTGGCCAGGCAGGTAGTTAGAGGGTAATTAGAAATGCAAATTGATATGCCCCTTTAAAATAGCTCCCAGAGGCAGCTCCCACCTGAATAAATCTGGTGTAAGATTTTAGTTTAAGGATAGCTAGTGCCAGTAGGTTCTGACCCATTGGATGTGGCCTTACTTCACTAATTCTTCACAATAACAATAGTATCATTAGCATCTCCATACTGTAGGTGGGGAAACCGAGGCAGACAGAGGTCAAGCAACTTATGCAAAGCCATGCAGCTGAAATGACAGCCCCAGAGCTGGAACTTAACCAGATCTGTCTGACTTTTAAAGTTGGCCCTCTCACCCACCACCTGGCTACATAATCTTCTTTCCCTTCCGCAGGAGGAGAGATTATGGGGGCTTTCACAAACACTGCACAGAGGAGCATTCCTCCATAGGCAGAAACCTTGCTAAAGTAGAGGCCTGCGAGGTGAAGAATGCTTTGAGGCCAGACTGCTTTTAAATCGAGGTACCTCCACTTATTCGCTGGGTGACCTTGGCCAAATTGCTTAACTTCTCTGAGCCTCTGCTTCTTTATTTGTAAAATGGAGATTATAGTGGTTCTTACCTTGGAAGGTTGTTTTGGAGATTAAATGAGATAACACATGTTAGATACTTAGCATAGTGCCTGGACCCAGTAAGTGCTCCATAAGTATTTGAATAATAATTATGATATTATTATTACAATATAAATCCTATATATTAGTATAATATATATAGTTATTATTTATATGTAAGTATAATGAAGAAAGATTATTATTAAATGCTATTACTATTATTAGGAGATGTCTGGCCTGTGAAAAGAAAGCGGTCATTGTCCCTAAACTCACATTATGCTCTCAGAGGTGCCACCCAATTAACCCCCAAACTGACACTTCACTTAGAAGGCTTGGTGGGCACACTCCTGTCTGTCTTTGAAATCTGCTCACCTGATCCTTCACCTCTTCAAAGCTGGGAGAGAAACACTTCTGTACTGCACTTCCTTCAGCCTGGTTCTCCCTCTGCAATCTCTGGACAAGTGTTTACTAAGCAAATCCTCAATTGACTCTACTTTTCAAAGCAAGGAAGCTGTGGTTAATTTCATATGCAAAGAAAAAGCCCAGGGCTCCGCATTAGTATCCTAATTTATGAAGAGTGAAATAAACTCCAGACTTGGCCAGCTGGTTCAGGTAAGGGGATAATAGAATAGGAAGCAACACCCAAGCAAAGTAGCTCAAATTGTATAAAGTAAAATTCAGCAATATTTAAAAGCAATTCAGCTCATTTGAAGCTGCTAAACATTCCCAAACTTAGTAATAGCTAAAGCACAGAGTGTCATGAATGAAATGAAAATGTGACCCAGGGATCTCACCATTTATTCAGACCTCAGAATCTGAAAATTGCCCTCTAACTGATAGGCTTAAAGTTATTACTTCATTCACTTAAGCGTTTTACGTAAGGCAGTTCTCTGATGATAAATCACATTGAAATTGATTTCAGTTTAAAAACGAAAAAAAAATTCCACATTAACATGTGAAAGCTTAAAGATCTGCAGATCTGAATTATTGGGGTGCTCATGCTAAAAATGGATGACAAATTGAAAAATAAGCATGTACTCAACTTTTGGAAAATAGATCTGGTCCTCAGAACCACCCATTAAGCAAGGAAAAATAAACTGCCTCTCATTTCATTAAGAAAACTCATTTGCATCAACATTTATACTTACATATGTAATAATGCATGGTCCCAGCCTGAATACAAGGTGGTAATTCAATCAAAAAGCTCCGTTGATATGCTATCATAAACAGCAAAAATGGAAACAGAGCCTTGGGAATAAATCACCCTCTTACTATTCAGCTGGGACCACACTGGCCTATTTTACACTACATGCATTGGTGCAGTATTTCACAAATATAAAAAACTGTCTTTTCCTTTTATTCACTGACATGCGGCTGTTTGAACTGGCAGCTTATGGAACTCCAGCAGGTGCAGGGATGGATCCCAGTGGTGGAATCAGACAGCAAACGATGAAGACAATAGGCAATTAAGATTTTTTAAATTCAAATAATTCTAATCAAAATTTAAAACACTTGAAATTTAAATCCGAGGCATAAGGTTAGCACACACACACCTCCATTTGGACAGAAGAAACCCTACTGAAAATTAGCATCATTTTCAAAGCAGCAATATTTTCAGTTGCTAATTAGACATCTTCTCTTGGCTGATCCGATCATTCAGAAAATGTGTAAGTGGCATTTTCTAAGGCTTTACAAGGTTATTTCTTAGAAAGAGTTGAGTAATCTTGGTGATGTACTTGCTGTTCCCTCTGCCTGGAATCCCCCTCCCCTCTATCCTCAGGTGGCTGGCTCCTTGCCATTGAACTTCAGAGAGACTTCCCTGATTTCCCTCTCCATCACTAACCCTGCTCATTCTATTACATTATGCTGTTTATTTTAAAATTTATTATAGAAAATTTCAAGCCTATATAGAAGTAGAGAGAATAATCAAATGAGTCTGCTGTTTTCAGCTTTAATGCCTACCAACACCTAGTCATTGTTTCATCCTTCTCTGCCCACTGTCCACCCCTTCCTCACACCCAGTCACTTCAAAACATATGGAACAACCACAATGCTATGAGATTAGAAATCAGTTACAGGAAAAAAACTATAAAAAACACAAACACATGGAGGGTAAACAATATACTACTAAATAACCCAGAGATCACTGAAGAAATCAAAGAGGAAACAAACAAAAAAATACCTAGAATCAAATGACAATGAACAAAACCTATGGGATGCAGCAAAAGCAGTTCTAAGAGGGAAGTTTATGGCAATACAATCCTCCCTCAAGAAACAAGAAAAATCTCAAATAAACAACCTAATCTTATATCTAGAGCAACTAGAGAAAGAAGAACAAACAAAACCCAAAGTTAGTAAAGAAAGCATAAAGATCAGAGCAGAAATAAATGATATAGAAATGAAAAAACAACAACAGCAAAGATAAAAAAACTAAAAGCTGATTCTTTGAGAAAATAAACAAAATAGATAAACCTTTAGGCAGACTCATCAAGAAGAAAAGGGAGAGGACTCAAATCAACAAACTTAGAAATGAAAAAGGAGAAGTTACAACTGACAGCACAGAAATACAAAGGATCGTAAGAGACTACTACAAACAACTCTATTCCAATAAAATGGACGACCTGGAAGAAATGGACAAATTCTTAGAAGAGTACAAACTTCCAAGACTGAATCAGAAAGAAATAGAAAATATGAACAGACAAATCACAAGTAATGAAATTGAAACTGTGATTAAAAATCTTCCAACAAACAAAAGTCCAGGACCAGATGGCTTCACAGGTGAATTCTATCAAACATTTAGAGAAGAGCTAACACCCATGCTTCTCAAACTCTTCCAAAAAATTGCAGAGGGAGGAACACTCCCAAACTCATTCTATGGGGCCACCATCATCCTGATACCAAAACCAGACAAAGATATCACAAAAAAAGAAAATTACAGACCAATATCACTGATGAACATAGACACAAAAATCCTCAACAAAATACTACCAAACTGAATCCAACAACACATTAAGAAGATCACACACCATGATCAAGTGGGATTTATCCCAGGAATGCAAGGATTCTTCAATATATGCAAATCAATCAATGTGATATACCATATTAACAAATTGAAGAATAAAAACGACACGATCATCTCAATAGATGAAGAAAAAGCTTTTGACAAAATTCAACACCCATTTATGATAAAAACTCTCCAGGAAGTGGGCATAGAGGGAAACTACCTCAACATAATAAAGGCCATATATGACAAACCCACAGCAAACACTATTCTCAATGGTGAAAAACTGCAAGTATTTCCTCTAAAATCAGGAACAAGACAAGGTTGCCCACTCTCACCACTATTATTCAACATAGTTTTGGAAGTCCTAGCCATAGCAATCAGAGAAGAAAAAGAAATAAAAGAAATCCAAATTGGCAAAGAAGAAGTAAAACTGTCACTGTTTGCAGATGATGTGATACTATATATAGAAAATCCTAAAGATGTCACCAGAAAACTACTAGAGCTAACTGATGAATTTAGTAAAGTCACAGGATATAAAATTAATACACAGAACTCTCTTACATTCCTATACTCTAACAACAAAAGATCAGAAAGAGAAATTAAGGAAACAATCCCATTTACCGTTGCAACCAAAAGAATGAAATACTTAGGAATAAACCAACCTAAGGAGGCAAAAGACGTGTACACAGAAAACTATAAGATACTGATGAAAGAAATCAAAGACAACACAAACAGATGGAGAGACATACCATGTTCTTGGATGGGAAAAATCAATATTGTGAAAATGGTTATACTACCCAAAGTAAACTACATATTCAATGCAATCCCTATCAAATTACCAATGGCATTTTTCACAGAACTAGAACAAAAAGTTTTACAATTTTTATGGAAACACAAAAGACCTCGAATAGCAAAAGCAATCCTGAGGAAAAAAATGGAGCTGGAGGAATCAGGTTCCCTGACTTCAGACTGTACTATAAAGCTACAGGAATCAAGAAAATATGGTACTGGCACAGAAACAGAAATATAGATCAATGGTACAGGATAGAAAGCCCAGAGATAAACCCACGCACCTATGGTCACCTAAATCTATGACAAAGGAGGCCAGAATATATAATAGACTAAAGACAGCTACTTCAATAAGTGGAGCTGGGAAAACTGGACAGCTAAATGTAAAAGAATGAAATTAGAACACTCCCTAATACCATACACAAAAATAAACTCAAAATGGAATAAAGACCTAAATGTAAGGCCAGACACTATAAAACTCTTAGAGGAAAACTTAGGCAGAACACTCTTTGAACACATAAATCACAGCAAGATCTTTTTTTGACCCACCTCCTAGAGTAATGAGAATAAAAACAAAAGTAAACAAATGGGACCTAATGAAACTTAAAAGCTTTTGCACAGCAAAGGAAACCATAAACAAGGCAAAAAGACATAAACAAGCCCTCAGAGTGGGAGAAAATATTTGCAAACGAAGCAACTGATAAAGGATTAATTTCCAAAATATACAAATAGCTTATGCAGCTCAGTATCAAAAAAACAAACAACCCAATCAAAAAATGGGCAGAAGACCTAAATAAAATGGGCAGAAGACCTAAATATGTCTTCTTTCTCCAAAGAGGACATACAGATGGCCAACAAACTCATGAAAAGATGCTCAGCATTACTAATTATTAGAGAAATGCAAATCAAAACCACAATGAGGTATCACCTCACACCAGTCAGAATGGCCATCATCAAAAAAATCTACAAACAATAAATGCTGGAGACGGTGTGGAGTAAAGGGAACCCTCTTGCACTGTTGGTGGGAATGTAAATTGATACAACCACCATGGAGAACAGTATGGAGATTCCTTAAAAAACTAAAAATAGAACTACCATATGACCCCGCAATCCCACTACTGGGCATATACCCTGAGAAAACCATAATTCAAAAAGACACATGCACCCCAATGTTCATTGCAGCATTATTTACAATAGCCAGGACATGAAAGCAACCTAAATGTCCATCAACAGAGGAATGGATAAAGAAGTGGTACATATATACAATGGAATATTACTCAGCCATAAAAAGGAACAAAATTGGGTCATCTGTAGAGACATGGATGGACTTAGAGACTGTCATACAGAGTGAAGTAAGTCAAAAAGAGGAAAACAAATATCGTATGTTAACGCATATATGTGGAATCTGAAAAAATTGGTATAGACACTTATTTACAAAGCAGAAATAGAGACACAGACGTAGAGAACAAACATATGGACACCAAGGGGGAAACGTGGGGGTGGGATAAATTGGGAGACTGGGATTGACATATATACACTATAGATACTATGTATAAAACAGATAACTAATGAGAACCTATTGTATAGCACAGGGAACTCTACACAGTGCACTGAGATGACCTAAATGGGAAGGAAATACAAAAAAGAAGGGATAAATGTATACGTATAGCTGATTCACTTTGCTGTACAGTAGAAACTGACACAATATGGTAAAGCAACTATACTCCAATAAAAATTAAAAAAAAAAAACACATGGATGACATCATGTCTTTCATCTGAAAATATTTTGATGTGTTCCCCTACATAAGACTACGGTAAATAAGTTCCACTTTTATGATGAATCAATGTTAGACAGTTCTTTCTTTTACTGATCTGAAATCCATATTTGCCCCTCAGTGGAGCCAAGGAAGGGCTCCAAGTTTAGAAAGTCCTGAGTTTGGTGCCCATTATCATTTTGGCCATGTCCTAGCCATGCTGTCTAAGGAAGTTACTTCCTCTTTCCTTTCCTCATTTCTAAAATGGGTACCCCAGTCCAAATTAGCATGCAGAAACTCATCTTGAACCCAGTAGTGGCAGACCCTCTCTGAGCCAGGCTCTTGCTAACTTTATACACAGCAGATACTCTTCAAGAAACTTTATAAATATTCCCTCACTTAATCTTCATAAAAGCTGTATGGTCGGGACTATTATTATCCCCATTCTGTGGATGGAGAAATAAGGCAGAGAGAGTTTAAGTAATTCATCCAAGGTCACACAGCTGTAGAGCTGGGTTTCAAACATGATGAACTCATACTCTTTTTTTTTTTTTTTTTTTTGCGGTACGCGGGCCTCTCACTGTTGTGGCCTCTCCCGTTGCGGAGCACAGGCTCCGGACGCGCAGGCCTAGTGGCCATGGCTCACGGGCTTAGTTGCTCCGCGGCATGTGGGATCTTCCCGGACCAGGGCACGAACCCGTGTCTCCTGCATCGGCAGGCGGATTCTCAACCACTGCGCCACCAGGGAAGCCCAACTCATACTCTTAACTACTCTGCTATGCTACATTTTAGTAGAAACCTTATGATGTAGTGGGCTCCCAGCCACCAGAAATTTAAGCCAAGGCTGGCCATTTTACTAAATGAGACAGGACATGTGAAAACAGAAAGTATGGCGTTTACTACATACCAGATGCCCAATCCATGGCAACCAACCTTTCAGCGGATTCCAGCATAGATGCTGGGAGCACTTGAAGTCCCCCAAGGCCCACTGAAACTGATGTTGCTCTCCGCCTCCTGGAAAGGGGTGAGTATAGCCTTGCACACTCGAGGTCTAGTCTTGCCAGGAGAAAGCCAACAGCTTGGACAAGCACCACAGCCCAGAAATGATAACAGCTTACATCGTGAAACACCTGCCATGCACCAGGTCCTGGTCTAGGCATGTTGCATATATGAACTCGTTCAATCTTCCAACAACCTGACTTGGGTACTATTATCATTTGTGGTTTACAGATAAGGAGACAGAGACTTAAGAAGATTAAGCAACTTGCCCAAGTGAGTTGGAGGATCTTGGATGAGACCCGATTTTTTACCCAATGAGGCTGAAGTTACAGACTCGAATCCTAGTGCTAAAGCCACCATCTCATTTAAAATGGTAATAAAGTGGGCCAGGAGGTTATAGGGCCAACAGAGTGAGAAAGCGGAGGAAGTCAGAGACATTCAAGAAAGGTGTGTTCTCCTGTCAGTGATGCAGGGAGAGGCGCCCTTGGCCCAGGCCCTGAGCCAGAGGTCCTGGGGGCTGCAGCAGCAAAGAGGCCCCGTGCCTATTTTCATGGAGCTCAACTCCAGATAGGGTGGAAGGAGACATGGCAAAATCTCTCAGAGAGAAGGAGAAAGCAGTTGGTGCCATTACAGAGTGCAATGGGGCTTTCATAGGGCACCACCTCTCAGCATCTCAGAGGTCTACTGCACCTCCAATCCGCTTTCCTTCTTCTGACCCTATAAGCAGCAAAGAACAAAGTCAATTTTTTACAAGTGGAGTTCTGAGTGGCCTCAATATTTCGAGAGGCTCTATTACTGTGGAGAACAAGAAACGCTCAGTTTATTAACTGTATCTCCCGTAAACACATGCACACGCATGCATGCATGCACGCACGTTTCCATCTCAGGAAAAGGAATCATTAGCACCCATCTTTTTAAGGACTCTTGACGGAATGCTGACGGTCAAGCAGGATGAGCAGAGGTTTATGAGTCTGGACACTTCCCCCATCCCGCTGTTTGAGTACCCACTGTGTGTCAAGCACTGGGATTAGGTCTGAAGCTAACGGTTTAAACTGGAGGCGAGCCCAGGGAGAAGTGAGTGAATGTGTCTATAACCTGCAAGGTCGGTGGAGGCAGAAGTCTGTCCTATTCACTCTTCAGGCCCTCAGGGCCTGCAGTGTCTACTGCCCAGGGTCAGCCAACAGTAAGTGTCTCTTGAATAGATGCATGAAGAGGTAAGTGACTTTGGCCAAGGTCACTTTCTTCCTTGGTAGTGTGAAGCTCCTACAACCACTGAGAGGGATGCCTTGAAGAAGGATCCAGCATCCGATATACACAAGAGGCCTACAGGTTCGCAAGGCGGGATCCATTTCCCAGGGAAAGAATCTGCTTTCTGAAAACGTACATATTCACCAGAGCTTCTGCAGAAATAAAGGAATAAACTTCATGGTATGGTTTTTAATTTTTGTTTGTAATTTCTGTCTTGCTTCTAATAAGCAAAGCAAAGCTTTCTCCTTCTCCGACACCCTCCTCGTGGTCTCCCAGAGCACCCCTGAGTTTGTCCAGGGCTCCCCTCTCGCTGCAGCTCAGCCCATAGGCGGGCAGCACGGCTTTCCTTCATCCTTTCACCTCTTCAGCAGATGCAATAAAAATCTTTCACTGTCTGACAACGAAAAGGCAGCGCTGCCTCAACTGCTGGGTAATTCAGGAAGCCTCTTTCTCATTTTAATTGGTTTCCTAATTGGAATGTTTATGGGTTGTGCAACAGCCTGGGATAAAAAGGCTGGGTGAGCAATTACGTGCCTGGCATTCCTATCTGGCAGGAGTTAATAGTTTAATAACAAGAAGGAGAAACATCTCGAAGTTCAGTGGAATGCCATGGTTTTGTTCTCAAGAAATACCTCGATGCAAGACAATCCCCCAAGTCAGAAATGATGTCACGCAGTGTTTACTCAGTAGCAAGTTGGTGCTTCGCGAGTCTCCGGGTCCCTTTCTGGTTTAGTGGGATGTGCAGAACGGAGGCTCGCTGAGGCCTGTCAGGTTTATAACTGTGCCCTCCTTCACTGGCTGGAGATAAGGGGGGAAGCAGGGCCCTTGATGGGCCTGATTGATTCTCTGGAACGAAGGTTTGTCTTCCCTGGCGGGTTGGATGACTTCATTCTGGTAGATGAGGTCACCTGAGTCAAGGCAATAAAGCGTCTGATATTCACATGAAAGTCAGTGTTCAAAGCAACCTTGGAAGGAAAGTCTCCCGATGCCCCCATCCCCTCCACTCCATCAGTAAACAGCATCTGAGCGAAGACACTTTCCGTGGTACAATTTTTTCTGGAATGAAACTCGCCGCCCCCCGCCCCAAGCAAACTCTGAAGCCTAGCTGGATGGTTCTAATTTATAAAAATTCGGGAGTGGGTGGGTTGTGCAGAAATATTGTCCGTAAGGACTTGGGCGTTTGGCTGAAATAAGCTGAATGCCGTTTTCCCAAAGGAAATCATATTCTAATTGTTGCCACATCGTGGCAACTGGGTCCTTCGTGGTTTTAAACAAGCTCACCGGTCTCTTTCAGCTCGGAAAATCCCTGGTATCAATTTTCTGGTAGAGAAACAGCAGACTGGGAACACAGCTTTCATCTAATCCTGTAGATTACAAGTAACTTTTTCATGATGCTACTGTACTGAGATGGCATTATCTAAAGCAGCAACACTAACGGAAGGTTTGGATTTGGGAAAGGACAGAAACAAATTTTTTTTTCAGTACAAGAATAAGAAAAGATGACCTCTGCCTATGATCACAAATTAGAAATCTTTCCCCAGAGGCCAAAGTCCATTTATGATTTGAGTTTTGAACTGATCTAATCTGGCCCAGTTTTATGTGCTTTATACACATTGGTTCAGCACTTGGCACTTGGTGGTGGATTTGGGTAATTAGCTAACTTCCCCAAGCATTGGTTTCCTTAAATGTAACATAATACCAAGACCAACACTAAATAAGGAAATCTTGTATTTTGTAGAAATGGAGATGTCATCAATTGCAAGATGCAACATTATTTTGTGTCTCTCCAAGAAAGGAAAAACACTGGTGATGGAACCATATCCCAAAGCTTTCTTATCATTTCGAATTTTTGTTGAAAAAGTATTTTGAAGATTTATCTTGACGTAGATTTTCACCACGTATCATGCTTGGTATTCATACAAAATGGGAGTGGGATATATTGGTTAAGGTAATGACAACCAGGTCATGACCACTGCTTGGCTGGAAGCAGTTGTAAGAAGCCATCAAAGGGAAGATGAAACCTGATTCCTGAGATGTTCAAATGGGAAATGACGTGCGTTAGAACTGAGGAAACCCAGGAGCTTGGCACATAGTAAATAGTCAATAAAACACAGTCATTGTAGTATTAATGATTATTCTGGAGAGGAACCATAATGTAACTGCAAATTTTCTCTTTCCCCACTTTTTATCAAAAGGGAGGTTTCAACGAGTTGGACGTCTGAGTCTCCCTGGACAAAAGCAGCACCCTCCACGCCTCCACACTCCGCACCCCCCCACCAGCCAGGCTCTCTTCCCATGGTTCCACCCAGGCGCCTCATTGGCCCACTTAGGTCACATGTCCTTTTCTGAAGCGGGGAAATGGGATGTTTTGATTGGCCAGACCTGGGTCATGTGCCCATTCTGTTGCCAGGGGTTACAGTTGGCCCTACCTAAGCTACATAGCCAGGGAGTAGGAAGGATAGGTTTCCCAAAGAAAGATCAAGGTGGTTTATTACCAGAAAAAGGAGACATGGCTGTGGGACAGTTAAAACCACTTTATTTGACTCAACTCAGGACCCAGGTATCCACAGGGATTTAAGTAGCCACCTTGAGCCCAGACCTATCCAGGGATTCAGGAAGCCCCTGACACCCTCAAGTCTCTATGAGGAGCTAAACAAAAATTATGAGCAGCCTCACACGGTTAAATAAGCAACCGAGCTTCTGTAATCACGAGCCGGAAGCTCCCTACCAGGGATGGAGGTTCCTGACCGCAAGGAGCTTTGCATCTCTTCCCGAACATGCCTGCAAGGATGGCAGAACGAGTGCTGAGTTCTCATGAAAGGACACCCACTAAACTCAACAAGATCACCACCCACCATGAGAAACTATATTTTTTTCAAATTCATTTGACACAAAACCCTCTTTTAATAGGATCTCATGAAGTTAAGCTTGCATACATCCCATATTGGAAAATGCTAGCCTAAAACAATTGCCCATTTTTGTAAGTTCCTCTGAGCCAACATTTATGGACTATAAATGCCTAGCACATTCCAGGAGCCCTGTTTATGGTTGGGAAAGGGCAGGATTTCGGCCCTAGGGGAACCCACCATCTAAAAGACAAGGTGACAGACATTTTGGTGCTGTGATGGACCTGAGAATAACAGACTATGGGCAAGTAGAGAGGCAGGGGTATTCAACAATCCCTGGAAGCACCCTGAAATATTTAAAAAAGGAGATGTGCTTGAAGTGTGGGCATGAAAGGATGAGTAGAGCCTGTCAAGCACGGAGACATTGCAAGCAGAGGGCACAGCAGAGCTACCTCTACTCCTGACGTAGAGATGTTCCAGAAAATATTAAATGGCATTTGGAATGCTAGAGGAAGCCTCAGACTTGCTTATGCACTTTTCCCTCAAAGCCCCTATAACCAAAAAAATGTCACTACAGGAGATGCTACGAGTTCCTATCCAGGTAGGAAGGTAGCTTGCCAAACCCCACTCCCTCGGTTGCCTCCAAAAGATGCTAATTGAGTTTTAAAGATCTCAGGGACCACCCAAAGTAGATCTCACCACCCATAGGGGCAAGTTTGCTCCCCACAATGAACCTATGTGGTGGTTTTAAAATAAGTCTGCACATTCATTGACACTTTCAAATGGTGGAGTCTAATTTCCTTCTGCTTGAATGTGGGTCAGACTTAATCAAGTGACTTGATTTTAATGAACAGGAAGTGACAAGTGATTTTCTATGACTTCCGAGGCTAGGTCATAAAAAGCTCACAGCAGGGCTTCCCTGGTGGCGCAGTTGTTGAGAGTCCGCCTGCCGATGCAGGGGACGCGGGTTCGTGCCCTGGTCCAGGAAGATCCCACATGCCGCGGAGCGGCTGGTCCCGTGAGCCATGGCCGCTGAGCCTGCGCGTCTGGAGCCTGTGCTCCGCAACGGGAGAGGCCACAGCAGTGAGAGGCCCGCGTACCACAAAAAAAAAAAAAAAAAAAAGCTTATAGCTTCTGCCTAGTTCTCTCTCTCTCTCTCTCCCCTGCTGCCCCTCTATTTCTCTGTCTTTCTGTCTCTCTTTCTCTGTCCCTCTCTCCCTCCCTCCCTCTCTTCTCTCTTTCCGTCGTTATTCTTTTCTGTTTCTTTGTCTGTGTGTGTGTGTGTGTGTGTGTGTGTGTGTCTGTCTGTCTGTCTGTCTCTATCTGTCCCTGTCTTCCTATCCTTCTCTCCCACTCTGGACACTCACTTTTGGACCCCGCCAACATGTTGTGAGGATGCCCAGGCTACCTGGTGAGGCCATGTGGTGGTACTTTCCCAGAAAGCCCTAGCTCAGGTCTCAGCCAATGCAGTCCTATGTGGAATCACATTATTTTGTGCATTTAAGCTACCCACACGTAGCTATACAGCCTGGTAGGTGTGGTGGTCAGAGACAGCAGAGTAGAGTATGCAAGATAATCCCCCTATCTTTTTTTTCAAAGCTTATCTGTGTGTTTCTCTTATTCTCTATGCCTCATGGGAAGAGAAACCACAGTAAATGCAAAGAACAGCACATTTCTGTGGTGGCTTTGGGGCCTAAGAGGACTCAGGTGGTAAAAGTTATAAGGTTTCACTTTACACAGAGATTAGAAACTTTCTAGCAGGTACCATGCAAATTTCACCCATGCTCCAAACACAGCAGTGATTAAAAGTGTTTAAAAAGGAGTTGGAGACCTTCATGGCTCTACCAGGCCCTCATCTGCATATTAAATCTGCTCTGCTGAATCTTCTCAACTGGAGGAAGTTTCTCTCTCTGCCAGCTCAGCCACTGCCTAGGAGGATTAATGACAAGGCAGCTCCAGTCTAGGCTGGAGAAATCCTGACCATGTCATCTGCCAGTCTCAGTACCTAGCTCCACACAATGCCAGGTGCTGGGTGAGGTCTGCACAAGGAGTGGGGAAACTATTCAAGACCTTCCAACCCAGCTGTCTTTCCACCGCGGGCCAGGTAAACAGTCCTGGAGGCCGCTGCCTGGTGGGGACATGGCAAAGCTGTCAATTTTCTTTCTTTTTTTTTTTTTTTTTTTGCGGTACGCGGGCCTCTCACTGCTGTGGCCTCTCCCATTGCGGAGCACAGGCTCCGGATGCGCAGGCCCAGCGGCCATGGCTCACGGGCCCAGCCACTCAGCAGCATGCGGGATCTTCCCGGACCGGGGCACGAACCCGTGTCCCCTGCATCGGCAGGCGGACTCTCAACCGCTGCGCCACCAGGGAAGCCCAAAGCTGTCAATTTTCAAGTACAGGTTGGATCTTTCTCCTTGCAGGAGGGTAAACTTGGTATACCTTTTCTGAAGTGCGTTAACAGCCAGGGTTGAAATTAGGCGGGTTTTCTTTTTACCTATCAGTTAAGCAGAAAGCTGAACTAACTGGAAAGGTGATAGCTTAAAGCATTCTGGGAAAGGGAGGTTTTTGTCTTCATCGACGGAGGGTTTCTTGCTTCTCAGGCTCTGTGGAACTACAGTCGTGAGCCAGGAGATGCAGCCCATTGCTGGACACAGCTTGTAAATAAGTCAACACTGGGCTTCCCTGGTGGCGCAGCGGTTGAGAATCCGCCTGCCGGTGCAGGGGACGCGGGTTCGTGCCCCGGTCCAGGAAGATCCCACGTGCCGCGGAGCGGCTGGGCCCGCGAGCCGTGGCCGCTGAGCCTGCGCGTCCGGAGCCTGTGCTCCGCCACGGGAGAGGCCACAACAGTGAGAGGTCCGCGTACCGCAAAAAAAAAAAAAAAAAAAAAAAACCAAACACCAATAAGTCAACACTGAAATCATTCATTACTGCAGTAATGTGTTACAGAGAAGTACGGGTACTCTAATGAAGGTGGCTAATAGGGGTCGAACCCACATGGGGAGAGTCAGGAATCCTGCTCCCTTCCCATGGCTATTTCAACCTTCTCTGAGCTCGGGCCCAAAGTCCCTCCCTGAGCGCCGTAGCATCTGTATGAGACTGCTTACTGCTTGGAAGAAAGAAGGTTGCAGCCAGCCAGCTCCCTTTCTTTAAACCAGCATCCCTGTCATTCCCCACAGGGCGTCTTCAGCAGGTGCATGAATCCTCTCTCCCACCCGCACCGTGGTCCATACGAATAAAATCCTAAGAATGGCCGATATATTCTGTGCCAAGTCACAATAGCCTGCAAGAAGAAACGCATAAACTCATAGCTTCGAACCTGGGCTATTTAGCATCCCATTAAAAATATTCAAAATATAAATCAAAATTCATGGGAATAAGTAATATTCAATTTAGAATTTATGGCATTTTAAAATAGGATGATTTCCTCAAATGTGCAATAAATTTGGTTTTGTGGAATTGCACTTGCCACCTTATCATGACAGTGGCTTTATCTACACAGCCCACCAAAGCAGAGTCACTTTATAGAATCTAAATTCACAAATCAACTGTCGTCTTCACTTCACTGATTCATTGCTGATGGGCCTTTCACAGGGTAAAAAAAAAAAAAAAAAATCCCTTCCGAGTTGACAAGAGTAATAAATGGGGAACTGAGCACTGCCCATCCATCCACTGGCCTGCTGACCCGCCTGTAGTGATACATGGCAGAGTAAACTCATAAACCAGCCGCATCTTTTGACCTCTCAGAATAAATGGAAACAGAAGAGCATTTATGATTATCATTGTGTTTAAGGATTATGGTCCGACCAGAGGATGATACAAACTCAAGGTGCATCTTGAAAACAGGAACCCAGGCCAGGCCATTGAGAGTCAAAAATCCCGAAATTTTAGAGAAGTTTTCCCTTTATCAGTTTTTATGGCCCCTGCTGTCCTGTTGTTTAATCGGGTGAGAGAGTGCTGGTGGAGGACATGTAACAGGGAAGGGGCATCTTTGAGTCTGCAGAGAAAACATTATAGAAACACTAGGAAGAAGGAAAGAAAATGAAGAAAACTGACCAAATTAAAGGATTTGGTCAGATACACTGCAGATATTTTTAGAGCTGCCTGTGTACAGCTTTTCTGAATGCCAAATTTTAGCCTCAGATAAGCTAAGGAAAACCACAACATTGCCAGTATAAGAAGTTAGTATGATTGGCAAATACGCAGTGATTCTTTCTTAGAAATGTAAACTTGTTTTTTATGTAGCAAAAGCCAAAGCTTTAAAAACATGTCCCCAGTTAATTTAAGCATGGCCCATGCTTTATAAACTGTTGTTTTAAAAAGCACAATTTGTAGAATGGAAATGCATTTTTCAGTTCCTAATTGACAATATTCAAAGCCAAACTCTTAATTGTGTTTGAGAGAAAAGCAAGAAACAAATTCGGGGCATCTCAGTCATGATACAAGCACATGGATTTCAATTTTCTGAACTCAGCTCTGGGACAGAAATAACATGTATGGATTCAAAATGACTAACAAGATTTTGACTATCAGTATCCAGAAATGGATTTCTGCTTGCTAGAAGTATTCAACAGGAAGGACATATTTAAGCAAGTGCTAATTATGTCCTCATATTTAGCATCTGTACTCAGACATTCTATTGAGAAGCTGAATGTGTTTTAAGGGACTATTTTTAATAGTAAAAATAATGCAACATCATTATAGAAAGGTTGGAAGAAGAAAAGGTCATCTCCAATGAAATCACCCTACTGCAACTATTATTATCTTGTGTATTCACTTTTTACCTTTGCATATGTTCACAAGGATAGCATACATATAATTTTATATTTTTTTAATTTTAATAAGTTTTTATACTGTTTGCTTTCAGGCTTTTTGTAATTATAATTTTAATGGCTGCATAATTATCTATCAAATATATGCACTGTGATTTAGTTGATCATCATTTATTTTATAACTGTTGGATATTTAGGCAGCTTCTAAATTTTCAAATTATAAATAATTATCTGATTAATAACTTCTTATTAGTGAATAATATACTCATGGACAGTTAAACTTCAAAGGACAAGTTAAACAGCAAGTTAAATACAGATGAGGAGAGAATTAGTGACTCAGAAGATAGATCTGAGAAAGTTTCTAAGAATGGAGTGTGGAAGCAGAGAAACATGGATCATATGGAAGAGAGATGAAGAGACAGAGAGGAAGGAATCAGAAGATCCAAATACAACTAATTGAAGTTCCAGAGGTGAGTATAGGAAGAATGGGAGAAAACATCATTTGTCAGTTGTACATGAAGGCTGAGGGTTTCCTAGAATTAGTCATGAGACTCCAAATAAAAGAAGCACATTAAATATTGGGGAGAATTAACTAAAGAAATCCATACTCCTCCACATGGTAATAAAAGTTCAGAACACCAAAAACAAAGGAAAAATCCTAAAAGCAAATGGAGGGAAAAGGACCACAATTAGAATGACAATAGGCTTCTTAGAAGCAATCAAGGCTAGTAAATAATACGATCATATCTTCAAGTTGTTGAAAAAAAAATCTTCAAAGTATACACAATTAACAACTTAAAAGTGAGGATTAAATAAAAGTTTCCAGACAAAGATCCTTGCTACTAAGGGATAGTGTGGAGAAAGAAGAAAATGAATCTCAAAGGAGTAAGTGGAATTCCAGAAGCATGGGGAGCAAAGCTGATACACTTTGTACAGACCACATCCTATGACCATAATACAATTAAGTTATAAAGAAAGAGGCAATCTTAATATGTATTTGGAAATTAAACAAGAACAATGAAAACAACCAAAACCTTCCATACAACTGTGGGTCAGAAAATAGTGAAATATAACACTATAACAAAAGTCATCAAAACTTGTGCTACAAAGACAAAACCATACTAAGTGAAATAACTGTAATCGAAGAATTAATGAGCTAAGTAGCCAACTCAAGAACTTAGAAAAGGAGCAAGTCTAAATATAGTAGGAAAAAGAAATAACAAAGAACAAAAATTAATAAAATGGAAAATAAAATAGTTTGGCAAAATTAAAAGCTACTTCTTTGAAAAAACGAACAGAACAAACTCTGGCAAGATTTAACCAGAAAATAAGAGAGAAAGACCAATGAACAATGTTAACAAAAAAGGGAACACAATCATGAATACAGTAGAACTTTTAAAAATCATAAGAATGCTATGAACAGCTTCATGTGAATAAGTTTTAAAAGTCAGAGGGAATGGAAAATTTCTAGAAAGATGTGGAAATTAAAATTGACTCAAGAAGAAATAGAAAACCTAAGTAGCACATTAAATCAATTTAATCAGTATTCACAAAACTGTTTTCCAGAAACATCAGGCCCAGATGGGTTTTTAGGTTAGTTCTATTAAATCCTTCAAAGAACTGATAACTCCAGTTATATACAATCTATACCACAGAAGAGAAAGAGGTAGAAAATACTCCAAATCTTTTATGAGACAAGTTAATCCTGACATCAAAACAAGTTAAGGATACTACAGAAAAGTAAAACTATGGGAAAATCTCACTTATGAATGTAGATGTAAAAATCCTTTAAAAAAAAATCTAGCAAGGAAAAAATTCATCAGCTAGTAGGATTGATCCCATCAAGGGCAATGTAAGACTAGAAAATGCACTCATGCAATTCATCATATTAATAGATTAAAGAAAAACTTACCAATAAATGAAGAAAGAAAATACCAGTTCAACACTTGTTCATGACAAAAGTCATTGCAAACTGGAAATTGAAGGAATCGTCTTTACCTTAATAAACAGTATCTATCAAAAACTCAGAGCAAAAAGACCAAAAAACCAAACTCATAGCAAATATTGTACATGGTGGTAAAACTCAAGAAGCATTATATTTAAAATCAGTAACAAGGCAAAAATGACCTCTATTACCATTTTTATTCAGTGTTGTTCTGGATGTCCTAGAAAGTGTAATCAATAAGAAAAATAAAGAAGTAAAAAATTTTGAAAAACAGAAATAAAATTACATTATTCATATGACAATTTCTAGTATAATTGTCTACATAGAAAACCCCAAAGAACTGATAAGCTATAAGATAGTGCAGTAAGGTTTCTGGATATAAAATCAACATACCAAAAGCAGTTAAGTATCTCTAAGCCAGTGATAAACTTTTAAAAATGTAATTTAAAAAACTCTCATTATAAACTACCTGGGATTAAATATATCCAAAAATGTTCAAGACTTTTACAAGGAAAATGGTAAAACTTTAAAGAAGATTATAAAATAGTGCCTAAATAAATTCAAAATATGTTTGTTTAAAGAAGACTCAATATCACCAGTGCAACAATCACCCTTAAATAAATTAATGCATTCAATAAAATTCTGATAAAAATTCCAAGTCTTTCTCAGAAAATGACAAGTTAACCCTAAAATCCATATGGTATAACAAGGATTGAAAAATAATCAAGCAAGCACTCAATAACTCTCAGGTATTTTCATCATCATCACCACCATCATCATCATCTTCTTCATGTACCCAAACAAAACAAAGCAAGAACTTCAAGTCTCCCTAGTGATACTGATACTTAACTACTTAACTTCTGTAGTGATTTTCTTCTTAAAAAATGCAACTTGGAAAATGCACATGCCTTTTCATCAGTTATTGGAAAGATGCGTCCCATGACACTGCTGTTGTCAGCACACTTTTTTACTCACTAAAGATGCCTCACCTGATACAGAGACCAAAAAGACACCATGTGAGTATAAATCAGGAACGGGGGGTCTCTTTATAATGAAGCAATACGCATAGAGCAGATATAACCATGCTATTTCCTTGAGAATTCAGTTTTCCCACCATTTCCAGGTTGTAACATCTGGTATTTCACATATCTTTCTGGAAATGACCTTCTAAGGGTGAAGCCTGAAGGATTCCACTCAATGCTTAGGCCTATAATTTTATCTACATTCACTCATTTAGTAAATATTTATTGAACATTTACTATGTGCCAGGTGGTGTTCTAAATGCCAGAGATACAGCAGTAAGCAAAATGGATAGAAATGCCTTGCCCTCAAGGACTTTATATTCTAGTTAGGGGAAGCAGATGTAAACAAGATAATTAAGTAAAAATATATAGTATGTAAGATGGTGGTAAATGCTTAAAAGAAAAATTAGGCAAAATAGGGGACAGGCAGTATATGTGAGTATTTGGTAGTGGAAGAGGGGGGCATCTAGGAGAGAGGGATCAGGGGGGTCCTCGCTGAGAAGGTGACACTTGAGTAAAGACCTGAAGGAGATGAGGCAGTAAGGTAACAGTGTTCTGAAAAGAGGAAACAGCAAATACAAAGTGTTTGAGGAAAGAGTGTGTCTGGCTCATTCAGGAGACATCAGGAAGGCCATCATGACTGGAATAAAGTAGGCATAAGAGCAGAGTCACGGGAGAGGTTAGAGAAATAATGAGGAGGAACCCAACTGATGTTGGGTCTTAAACACCCTTATGAGGAATTGGATTTTACCTGGAGTCGTATGGGGAGCTACAGAAGGGTTTTGAGCAGAGGAGTCATGAGATCTGACTTAGGTTGTAAAGGATCCCTCTGGCTGTTGCATTGTCTGCAGACCATCAGGACCTTTGGTGGAAGCTGGAAATCCAGGTAAGAGGCTACTGAAGTCCATTCACTGAGAGATGATGGGTACCTGGGCCAGCAAAGCATCAGAGGAGAACGGCTTCAAGCTTCCATGGTAGTATCTTCTCCCAACGTCCAGAGATTAGAGGAATTCAGGCCTCTCAAATGCCCTCCATGGTGCCAGGAATGCCCTAATGAGAAACCACATTATTTCAGGGTAAGATTTATCACAGCATATGGGAATAGTACTCACATGAGACAGCCACATATAGGGGTGTGGAATAGATTCTGTTTTGCCTGACCCCAGCTGAAGACACAATCCTCTAGAAGACTCCTCCCTGAGGCGAGGGACCAGAAACCCAGGCCACAAATCCCCTGCAGAACCCTTGGAGAAAAGAGATTTCTGATAATAGATATATGGATGTAGTTAGATATAGACAAAAAGAAATACAAGGATAAATCCCTGTTGATTCGTGATTATTTATTGACCTTCTACTATATGCCAGGCACTGCATTAAGACTTCAACATAAATTATCTTATTTAATTCGCTAAAACAACTCAGCATGGGAAGTATAAACCAATCCAATTTTACGGATGGAAAATGAGGACCCAGAGAAAAGAGGTGACTTATTTGTCTATATGTCATTAACTGCTGGAGTTAATGTTTAAACTTGACCTGGCTCCAAAGCCACATGCTCCTTTCACCATCCCACGCTGTCTTGAATTGGTTGACAGACACCGTTATTTCTGACAGTGGATTCTGGTCGACTTCAATGGAAGGCTTTTGTGGATGTGAACCTTCTCTGAGCTGTCATCTTGACTCCTATTTACTCTTAAGCAAATGGTGTGGAACAAGAGTCAGTCAACTTTTTCCTAAAGGATCAGATAGTAAATACTTCAGGCTTTACGGCCATATGGTCTCTGTTGCAACTTCTCAGCTCTGCTTTTGTAGCATGAATACAGCCGTAGACAATACCCAAACGAATGGGTGGGGTTGTGTTCCAAGGAAAGTTTCTTAATAAAAACAGGCTGGACTTGGCCTCTGGTCCATGGTTTGTGGACCTCTGATGTAGAGACTGAAAGAATGGCTTCAGGATCTAGGTTGACTGGGTCCAGTCCTGGTTCTACCACCAACTGAATGTGCAACCTTCAGGAAGTTATCTAATTTCACTATGTAAAATTGGGATAGGGTTGTTGTGAAGATCAAATATCTGAATATGGATGTTATTTAGAAACTCATGAAATGAAAAGTATTGTGTGCCTCCACCTTCAAGATTTTTAAAATTAAAACCAACCCAATCAAAAAAATGCGTGGAAGATGTAAATAGACATTTCTCCAAAGAAGACATACAGGTGGCCAAAAAAAGCACATGAAAAGATGCCCAACATCACTAATTATTAGAGAAATGTAAATCAAATCTACAATGAAGTATCACCTCACACTGGTCAGAATGGCCATCATCAAAAAAATCTATAGGGCTTCCCTGGTGGCGCAGTGGTTGAGAATCCGCCTGCCGATGCAGGGGACACGGGTTTGTGCCCCGGTCGGGAAGATCCCACATGCCGCGGAGCGGCTGGGCCCGTGAGCCATGGCCGCTGAGCCTGAGCGTCCGGAGCCTGTGCTCCGCAACGGGAGAGGCCACAACAGTGAGGCCCGCATACCACAAAAAAAAAAAAAAAAAAAAAAAAAAAAAAAATCTATAAACAATAAATGTTGGCGAGGGTGTGGAGAAACGGGAACCCTCCTACAATGTTTTTGGGAATGTAAATTGGTACAGCCACTATGGAAAACAGTATGGAGGTTCCTTAAAAAACTAAAAGTAGAAGTACCATATGATCCAGCAATCCCACTCCTGGGCATCTATCCTAAGAAAACCATAATTTGGAAAGATACATGCACCCCGATGTTCACTGCAGCACTATTTACAATAGCCAGGACATGGAAGCAACATAAATGTCTATCAACAGATGAACAGATAAAGAAGATGTGGTATACTTATACAATGGAATATTACTCAGCCATAAAAAAGAACAAACTAATGCCATTTGCAGCAACATGGATGGACCTAGAGATTGTCATACTGAGTGAAGTAAGTCAGACACAGAAAGACAAATATCATATGATATCGCTTATATGTGGAATCTAAAAAAAGTGTACAAATGAACTTAGTTACAAAACAGAAGTAGAGTCACAGATGTAGAAAACAAACTTATGGTTACCAGGGGGTAAGGGGGGGATAGGGATAAGTTGGGAGACTGGGATTGACATATACACACTACTATATATAAGATAGATAACTAATAAGGACGTACTGTATAGCACAGGGAACTCTACTTAATGCTCTGTAGTGGCCTATATGGGAAAAGAATCTAAAAACAGAGTGGATATATGTATACGTATAACTGATTCACTTTGCTGTACACCTGAAACTAACACAACATTGTAAATCAACTGTCCTCCAATAAAAATTGAAAATAAAAAACAAACCAAGATTGAGTTTAACACTGAATGAACTTCAGTCAAGGCAAGCCTGTGGACTTGAAGATCTCAAAGGAAAGAGCATACTGTTTTGGATCCGATCATACTGAGTTTCTGAAAACACTCTTTATGTACTTAACCCAGTACATTTACTGGGTACCAACTATGTGCCAGGCACGGGACAAGTATGGAAGATGCTAATACCCCGCCATGCTCTGTGCTAATGTCTGAGATTGAGGGACCACCCATTTTGGAGATGACTGAAAAAAAACTTTCAGACAAAACAATTATTTTAATTTAGTGCTTTTGTGTTTCAAAACCAATCCACTAAGAAGTGACTCTGAGGTCCTTAAGTACAATTCACATCTGAATGCGATGCCAATTGAGTTTGGTCATTATAGGTTAACCACCAGGGTATTAATTGAAGCACTAGAAAATACCTCTGGTCAGTTTCATTACCTAATGGCACTTGTGTTTTCTAATGCATCTTAATAAGAGCTGTTGCATATGCATAGACCAGTCTAGATTTTACAAGGAATAGTTTATGCTGATTAAGAAAAATTAAAACTGGCCACATTCTCCTTAGACTTCAAGTACGGTTATTTTTCCTATTAATTTTTCCAGATATGATTGTGCTTTAAAATAATGGCTGGATTTAATTCAAAACTATTAGTATTGTTTTGTTTATCTATAAAATTAATTGCTATAAAAATTCTCTGCCGGCTTAATTTATATATCTGAATTGAGTTCCCTAGTATTAGTGAGTACAAGAGATGCATTTCCCTGAATGTTAATTTCTCAAAGAATGGTAGCTTTATACTAGAAATAAGATTTTGTTTTCCTTAACTTGACTTACTTTAAGAATTAAGTGTACCATTTGCTAATTAAATTACTGAGTATTGACTCCAAAACTTTTCGTTTAAAACTTGATTTGATAAAAAGCCATTTGAAACATTAGCTCATGTTGTTCTCAGAGTGTGGGAACACTGATATTCCATGCCCGATACACGATCTGGATTCCACAAGATACTTTTTAAATTTTAAAACATACTGAAAGCATATTTTTAACTAAAAATACTTTAAACTGTAATCATATCAATGTATTAACTACTGACTGGGTTTGATTCAAATTTATGGGAGAAAAAAAAAAGGAAACAAGAAATAACAAAATCCTAACCTAATAGAAAGGAATTGTGAAAAGACCACTTTTCTCAAAGCTGGCCCTCATTCAAGGTACATATGGTCACATAATCTTTTAAAAAGCACAGTTCAAGTCTCGATTTAATTTTGTAATAGCATAAATGGAATTACACCGCTGATGAAGTTCAGCGCTTAAGCTGAAGCACACATCAGGCTGACTGAGTGACCCTGACTCAGTGTACTTGGCCAGCAAGACAGCCAGGGCACCTCTATGGGTTGCCTTCCCTGAACTAAATCGCAGTCACTGGGCTGGATGGGATCCTTCATATTAATGGCATCCCAGTCACCTTGTAAACCCAATCATAATGAAAGGTTAATAACTACTTTACAGGAATGGATTATGTACTCTGTTTCCCCTCTTTGTATTTTTTGGGTACCAGGGATTAGCTAATGGAAAAGCATTGGCTCTCATAGAAGAGTTCCAGGGTGAACTCTGGGTGGAGATGGGGTAAATTTTCTAACGTTCCAATCTGCCCACGTTCTGTAATTTTCCCAATGTCTATCTTGAAGGCCAGTCTCCATATGGCTACTAAGGAACATAAGGGACCTGCTGATGACCTTCCTTTCTTTTATAGATGAGGCAACTAAAATATAAGTGCTTACCTTCGGCCATGGCTCATAGCCTAGGTAGCTAGAGATTGTTTCTTCTGCTTTCAGGCATGGCCTTTGGGTCAACACCGTCCTTTGGTGTACAGATCACCAACCTAGACTCCCTCCTTCTCTGGCACTGTCAACACATGCTTCAGTAATAGCACGAGTCACAGTGCCTTGGTGTTTCCCCTGTAGACCTGGAATCCTTCAAGGGATTGTGTTTTATTGTCTTTGTATTCTCAACATCTAGAACAGGGTCTATCACATATTTAAAAATGGAACTATGACCAGAGGACTGTCTACACACAAGGACAGATCTTGATGCTTTACATTTATTAACTTACGGAGACTTGTTTTTCAGATGAGAAAACAGACTCAACAAAGTTAGATAACCTACCCAGGATCTCATAACCAGCAAGTGGCAAAATGGGATTTGGACCTAAATCTGTCTCCCAAACCCAAGACCTTTGTATCACACCCAGAAATAATGTAAGGCAGAAAATGACACATTCCTGCAGGATTTGTATTTGAAGTACCTTGAGACTTGGAAAAGGGATCACCGTCGGTCAGGAAAATTCCTTGGCGTATCTACCCTCCAGGAATTTCAAATAACAGCCAAGTCCAAGAGCTTTCTCCCTGCTGATTTTCCAGTGGGAGTTGGTCCACAGTGTGCTGTGCCTTTTTGCTGTTAGACCTGAGAGCCATAGGAGATCAGCCCCGGGAGTTTCAGTGGAGGAGGAAGAGAACACTGTGGTCTGCTTAATCAGCAAGCGTGCCAAAGTCCTTTCAGTAAGCCCCAAATAGCTGTGCTAATGCAGGGCAGGCAGCAGCCCATGAGCCACTTAGTGATCGAGCTTTACCCTCACAGTAGTGGGGAAATCCAACCGTGGCTCATGCAGCAAGCTGACTGCAAGAAAGCCCCTTGCTGGCCACACTGCCGTCCCCTGCCTGCCACCCTGTGCCCTGCTCTCTCTTCAGAAATCACTGAACTGCCCTTCAAAGTTACGAAGCCAATATTTGATCATTCAACCCTATTTCGGCCAAGTGCACGCTGACAGGCCATGAGCCATGACACCAACTTACATTGTGAAAAAAACTAGATTTGTGGTGATATCTCTGGCCTTTGAGACTGATATCACAAGATGAATGGACACCTTCTCAAAACTTGCTGATGTGCTTTCATCCAGACAAAAGTCTTCTGGTCCAAGTAAAGCAGGGTACTATACAGAGGAACTATTTTTGTGTTTCTGACACTATTACCTTGCCTTTTTTTTTTTTTTTTTTTTTTTACAATCAATGCTTGTGTTCACTTTCTTACTCTTGTTAAAAAAGTATCCTCTTAGAAATTAAAAGTCATCTCTTTTCTACTTTAAATAAGATAATAAGAGGCAATCACTCACTATGTTTCCCTTTTTGCTTTGATTGCCAGGAAGCTCCAAACCAAAAAATATTTTTTTAGTTGCAAACATTTTCCCTTAGCTTAGATTGAGCCACCGTAATTGTAACTCACCACCCTCTTATGACTCAGCTGTGCTCTTTTTCTGTTCTGTTTACTGTTTCTGTCCTTTATTTGGTGGGGGAAGCTACCTATTTCCTTTTTGAAAGGCAGAGGGGTATAAATAATTGAATCGTTCTTAACTGCAATACACACTGCAGATAAATGTAGCCTTTCAGAAATGATCCCTCTCTTCACCCCGCTGCTCTCAAATTCCCGATGGCACATGCTTCATCTGAGCAGAGAATCAGTGGCTGGTTCTGTACCTTGCATTTGGCCTCCAGCCTAGACCTCAGACACACAAGCTGAATTAGGGCCCTTCTCTGAGTACTCAGGAGGATCAATGTCATTGCCACTGGCAGTTCCCTGGCTCCTCCTGCAGCCTCCTTCCAACAGGTTACGCGACCAAGAAACTTTGATGGTTGTTATCACTTATTGTGGTTGACATACAAGCATCTGACAATAGCATCTATTTTAATGTCGTTTTTTTTTTTCTTTTTTTTTTGCGGTACGCGGGCCTCTCACTGTTGTGGCCTCTCCCGTTGCGGAGCACAGGCTCCGGACGCGCAGGCTCAGCGGCCATGGCTCACGGGCCCAGCTGCTCCACGGCATGTGGGATCTTCCTGGACCGGGGCACGAACCCGTGTCCCCTGCATCGGCAGGCGGATTCTCAACCACTGCGCCACCAGGGAAGCCCTATTTTAATGTCTGAATTATTTTTTTTCTCAAATTAATGGGCAAGATCCTAAAACTCTCCCTATTACAAAAGACGATTTGATGAATCACAAATAAAACCCCTTTGAGCATAAATGAATAAGGTTTGAGCCACTCTGAGTTATTTTTCTTGTCTGATAAAACCATTATCACGTTTACAGCTTTGACAATGCTGAACCACATTCCTTTGATCATCTTATAAAATTAATTGATCTTGCTTATCTGTTGTTCTATTTTAAATCATTTAATTGAGGATATTAAGAGAAGTAATGGTAACAACTAAGGCATTTATTAAGCACTGATGTTCAAACTTGCAATGTGATTTTCATAATCTGAATTTCTGTATCACCAAATTCTTTTCTTGTGGGAATTTACATATAGAGCACCTCCAGCCACAGATAATTTTCTGTTGCTTAACATTCTAAAGGACAGACATATGCTGTGGCAAATCACTGCAGCTATACCTAATTTTAATTATTCTTTTAAATCAGATAGATACCCTGCAGTGAAATTCTTATAGTTAAATAGAAATTAAAAGTTTCTAAAAACCTTAATTTTAACTTCAAATTTAAATGCAAATGAATGCATGGGTATGGAAAGAATCTCCCTCCCCCGCCCCCTCCAAAATTAGGAGGGAATTCTCTAAAAGCTTAGGTTGATCACAAAACTTTATTTTGGCCCTTGGGCCCCAAAGCCACTCCACTGTGCAGTGCCCGGCCAATGACACCAACTAGATAAGCTGGAAGACTCAGTTTTCCCAAGTGACAGGTGCCCAAGAGAATCATTTTAGTGTGGGTTCCCCTGGAAATAGACCCTGAGACAAGAATTCACATGTAAGTTGTAGGGAAGTGGTCTCAGGAAACAGGGTGGTAGAACGGAGGAGTGAGACAGGGGAAGGAAGGCAGCCAGCCAATAAAGGGTGTGTTACTGAGCCAGTCAAACTGGGGGCTCGATCCTGCTGGAGAGTATGGAGAACCAGTATAGAACATCCATGGGTCTCAGACTTATCCTGTCTGACGGGCGAGGAAGCTGAGGTATTTATCCACCACTCCCATCAGTTATTAACGTGAGCTGCTTCTGAAAAGGGTCAGCTCCCTGGCACTGAAATCCTTGTGTGTGAACTGAGTGGATGCTTTGGCCTGAGAAATACCCCAGGCAAAGGGACATAGGGGCTGAGCATCCCTGAGGGCCCTGAAGTAATAAGACCCCACAAGCGCCACTAGCATCCACTACAAAGAGCTAGCTTAGAAGTTTCAAACTATCAGTCCACTGGCTGAACACAGCCTGCAGGTATGTTTTAGTTGACCCATACTAACTTTTTTTTAACATTGGAAAGTTTTACCTGAGAATTAGGATTTCTGCATTCTCTTGAAATTTTTGATCTAATTGATCTAGGACAAGAATGGAGAGTTTGAAGTGAATTAACTAGCCAATATTTGGTGAGTAAATCTTATAAACCAAGTACTTACCCTGTGGCAGGCACAAAAGACCCTAACACTAGGTCCTTATCTTCCAGGAAGTGACAGACCATACCGTGCAACAAAGCTGTATCAAGGCCTTATCTGCAGCTCAAAGAGAATATGTAGCACAAGGAGGACCAATTCTCAGAGTCTTAGACGACTGCACCAAGCTTCATGCTCCCAGGGACAAGTCTGCCCTCCAGGCCTACCCACATTTTGACAATCGTAGCAAGCATTTATAGAGCACTAGCCGGGCACTCTTTTCAAGTGTAGTGTATGCACTTAGACTCACTGGATTCTCCTATGGGGTAGGAACACATAAAGAAGTTGATGCTCAGCAAATTTAAGTAACTTGCCCAAGGTAGCACAGCAGGAAGCAATCTGAATGCAGTGGGATTTGAATGCAGAGGCTGGCCCTTAAGAATTCAACTGCACTGCCTCCCAAAGCTTACCAGATGCAGTACTAAATTCTATCTCCTCTCTCAGGTTCTGGTTGCTCCTCCCAACTAGAGTCGAGTCCTTTGTCATCCTGGCAGTTTAGGACCCAGCTTCCTGGCTCCCTCGAAGCCTCCTCTGAAATCCTGGTCCACTCCAATCTCAAAGCTTTGCTGAATTCCTATAGCACTTTTAGTCTGAAGTCTACAACCTGACCCTGAATCCCATGCGGTCACCTCCTGTTGCTGACAGGGGTTACAGTTCTAGGGGGTAGGAGAACAGTATGTAACAGTTGTACGAAACCACAACTAGCAAGACTAAAGTCTCATCCCCAAATAATAAAACACATTAACAGATTTTACAGCACACATCCAAGTCAAAGTTTTAAAAGGCATCTGTTTCTGAAACAAATCAGCTTCTTTGCTATTAAAAACTACCCTGGAAGGAGACATTGGCTGTGACCTCAAAGTGCCCTGAGAAAGATATGCCCTCAATTTTTATGCCATAGATCCATAATGAAGTTTTCAAATTTGCTTTTATTGATTCAAAAAATGTAATGGCATCTGTTCCTGAAATCCTGCTGCTTTGTTTTCCTAATCAACAAAATGTTGCCTTTTCACAAATAATCAAGGTACTCAGGACACACTCTTCTGGACTGTCCTGCCCCCAAAATTCACAGGGACATAATTCTCTCTGCATAATACCCTAGGGCTCCCTGCAACAAATTCAAAAGTCTTCAGGGGCAGGTCGGTTATGAGAGCAAGGGAGGTGACCTAGGCACCTTCAGCAAATTGGATGTCACGGGGTGGCTCCTCTCATGGGACCATCCACATCTCAGCGCCAGCCAAGTGTCACCCTTCAGGAAGGCGAGTGCCTTTCTCCTACCGAGGGAAACCCAGCAATTCATATTGTAATCGAAAAGCTCCCAGATTTTAAATATCACCAACTAGTTTAATTGTACTTTAATAATTTTTATTTATTTATTTTTGCGGTATGCGGGCCTCTCACTGTTGTGGCCTCTCCCGTTGCGGAGCACAGGCTCTGGACGCACAGGCTCAGCGGCCATGGCTCACGGGCCCAGCCGCTCCGTGGCATGTGGGATCCTCCCGGACCGGGGCACGAACCCGTGTTCCCTGCATCGGCAGGCGGATTCTCAACCACTGCGCCACCAGGGAAGCCCTAATTGTACTTTAAATGCAACTCAGGCTGGATTCACACTTGTGTGAGCTGCAGGGACCCAGCCCACAGGCCACCAGGACATGGAGTGTGATGAGCAGACAATCGTTATGCTGTTTAAGAGTGTGAACTTGTCACATACCAGTGATGGCAGAGTCTCGAGTCTTGAAATCTACATGTAAAAAAAACAAAGGCTGCGATTGCAGAGGGACATTATCCTTCTCTTGGGGTATTTCATAATTAGTCCTTGTGCATTATATTTTACCTTCTTAATATGTAAACACCCAAAGGAGACTTGAGTCTGTCGATTGAGTGATTCTCTTCTTCAACAAAAATTTACGGGCACCTACCACATGCCAGGTACTGCTCCAGACACTGGGGAAACAACAGTTAACAAAAAGACCGAAATTCTCTGCCTTTGTGGGACTTACCTCTTAATTCAGAAGAGGAAGTCCACCACCCCCGGGGGAGAATAGGAGTCCGGGCAGGTACTGGATACAGACACACTGAAAGGACTGATGTTCCTTGGTGCTGAGCTCATTGTGGCCTCCCTTTACCAGCTGCCCAGTCTGCTATCCACATCTGCCTCAAAATCGGGAACCTCACAGTTATTTCTGGAGCCGCATTTTGCCTACCCCTAGCTATAACCCAAGCCAGATTGCATATCAACCCTAGCACTTTCCCCGCTTCGCCCCTGCCTGTATTTTGGAGCTGTACACAGTAGCTTTGATTGTTTCACTGAAAACAATTTAGCAGATGAAATATCTCCCCGCAAAGAATGATTGTCCCTTAACCTGTCCTTTCAGGCTGAAGTCACCGGGAGATGCTAAAGGAGCATGTGTTTTATTGGACAACAGTTACGTCTGCTACAACAGCGGAAACCCAACCTTAAAGCTCACTGCCTGGCGCCACTTTGAACTCTGTGCTGCTGAGATGGCATTGGGGGTAATAGTAAACCTGATAGCTCAGAGCTGAAACACAAGGCTGTACAGATAGCAAAATAGCAAAGCGGTTATTTGCTGTGATTATGATCATAACCCAAACATGGGACTCAGACCTTCATTTTGCTCCAGAGATGGGCGCATACAGTGTGGGAGTTTTTTGTTTTTTGTTTTTCGTTTTGCGGTATGCGGGCCTCTCACTGTTGTGGCCTCTCCCGTTGCGGAGCACAGGCTCCGGACGCACAGGCTCAGCGGCCATGGCTCACGGGCCCAGCCGCTCCGCGGCACGTGGGATCTTCCTGGATCGGGGCACGAACCCGTGTCCCCTGCATCGGCAGGCAACCTCTCAACCACTGCGCCACCAGGGAAGCCCAGTGTGGGAGTTTTTTAGCTGCTTTTTTGGCTGACAGAGCTAAGACATTTCAATGACACATAGCAAATCAAAGTGAATCTCTCCCCCACCCCAGTTAGCATCTTTGCAGAAATAACACAAACTCATGGACACTGCAACAAAACAAGGACTCAAGGAGTAGTGTATCTACTAAAAGGAATTTGAGAAATTGTTGGTTAAGGCAAATCTTCTTTCCTCATGGAAAATACTGGATGTAGACATAGTAAGATCAAAAATTTCAGAGTTCAATTTTTAGCTCCATCCATGCTGCATAAACAGAAGGTCGTTTTACTTGTTTTGTGATGTTGCTTTCTTCTCCAGTTGCCATGGGCTGTCCATGTGTCATTCCCACTGCAGAATACACAGCCTTAGCAAGCATCTCCATGGGGAGGGGGGCGCATTTTATGGCACAAGGAAGCTAAGCTGTCTCCCCAAAGTCACACATCAAACATCTCTATGCCAAGCAGTGCCCTAAGTGCTGAAACTGAGACAGGACTAACACATGGGTCTAGTGAGGAAGCATGAAGCATCATTACGCCGTGGAGTAGAGACTGAACAAGGTGAGGGGAAGCCCACAGGTGAGTGACGCTAACTTCAGGGATGCTGATGACACATCCAGTGCCCTCTGTCTGCAACAACATCCCATTCTCTTTTTAAAATAATTACTTATTTTTATTTAGGAGCCATTTAGTTTCACTAATCTAACGTGGGTACTTGAAAGAATAGTGTGTATGTTCTGGGGATTTAGGGCATATCAGTTAGGAGTTTTTCAGTTGTGAGGGACAGAAAATACAACTCAATCTACTGAACAAAAAATAATAATTTTTAAATACATTCTCATAGTTAAAAAATTGAGATTACTGCCTTCAGGCATGGCTTGATCCAGTGGTTCAAACAATGTCATTAAGACTCAGTTGATTCCACTTTCCTCTGTGCTGGCTTTCTTCTCAGGCAGATTTTCTCATGTGCTGGTTGTGGGCAGCTCCAGGCTCACTTTTCAAAGCTCCAAGCCCTGCAGAAAGAGAGAGCTTCTTTTCTCCAAGGAGCTTAAAAAAAAAATTCCCAGGCCTGACTCTCACTGGCCCAAATTGAGTAACATGCCTATCTCTGAACCATTCACTGGGGCTAGAGGAATCTGATTATCTGATTGGCCAGATCAAAACACAGGCTGAGGGTGGAGTCAACCCCACCCAGACTACCACTGGCTGAGGATATGGGAGGGACAGTTATCCTGGAGGAAAATTGAGATAGTTGTCAGAGAGGTGATCCGATGAAAGAAACAGAAGATATCCATCAAACTTGGCTAGCTTTTGGAGAGGAAGCTGAGAATATAAGGAACCCTGGGATGGGTGGTAAGGCTGGGGAAAGGTGGGGAGGAAGTTTCCCTGAATTGTTTGTGGTTCATTCAGGAAAACATGTGGGTAATTTTAATTCAAAAGAATTAACCAGAGTTAGCAATTTCCTGTACTGGTACTCTGAAAAACGACACCAGCCCAACACCAGGCACTGGGCATTCGATTCCTGCTGCTAGCACGCTGACAAATTGCCCATATACATGCAGCTAGTGTTGTTAAGTACTTCACATATTTATGCTGACTTCACGGGAGCAATAGATTCTGTGGTGGAGACACTCTTGCATATTTATTGGAAAGGTGCTTTGCATGGCATGCTGTGCTTTGCCTTCTGGCCTCTCCATCTCTATTTCCAAGCTTCGTTTAAGCATTGATTTGAATAAAGTCATAATTGCAACAGAAGCCTTTGTAACTTAACTGGAAGTGATCCACTCCACAGTGTACGAGGTACCATTTTATGTCATTCCAGATTGTTCTTAACTCTCTGTCGTCTCTGGGTAACTGATAATATTCTGGATTGCTTGGCTTTCTCCCTTTGCAGATGCCAGATGGAATGATGCAGATTAAGAGGGCAAGAATAAGCAGGGTTTACAGTGGGGGAGATGGTGACCCCACATGCTGCATTGGACCCAGATTCGCCTGTGGAATTGTAAGCTCTTCCAATAACAGCTCCCCTAGTTCAATGAGAATGACCTTGGGATCGCTCTTGTCCTCAGTTTCTCCTGTTGGAGAGACAAGGGGTGGAGGAGCGGATATAGGAGACAAGCCAGAGTCCAGCTGTGTGAAAACCTATGTCAGTTTTAGAGTTTCCCACAGGGTTTGAAATAAACAGCATTTGGACGTGAGTCACCAGCCAGCAGCCCCAGAGGTGGGTCTCCTGATGGATTCATCCTCCACCAAACAAAGATGCACACTGTTCTACGGTTCTAAAGATGATGGGCCATTCGTGGGGCACGAGTCTGGGCATGTGCCCCCAGGCCTGGAAAACCTGTTCCCCCCAACGTCGGCCCCCTCGTGACCAACATCACGGGCTGTGAGAAGCTGGGCAGCACGGAATCTCAGTGTGAGGGTCACTGGCGTACAGAGAGACAGAAGCCCCAATCCCGGTCCTCTTCAGAGGGAATGGGAATCTGGGACCCTTCAGTATTCCCAGTGGGCAGGCGTGGATGGCAGGGGATGGAAGATAGGCCAGGAGTGACAAGCAGGACAATGAAAAAAGAAAAGAGGCTTGCTTACCCCTTGGAAGTATGCAGTGTTTCCTAGATAGTTCAAGCCACTAAAGGAACAAACAAACAAACAAACAAAAAGGTTAGCTACCTAGATGGGTTTATGTATAAACTCCTCTGTAGTATAATAACCCCAGCCCCCCAAATGTTCATCTCTGAGGCTGTTTCCTTCTCTGAGCATTTCTGCTCTTCGTGGGCTACATACTTATTTGCCAGCAAATTGGGCTTCCCTGAGACCAGGTATGGATGCTGCTTGAATCTGTACCTCCTTCCTCCTCCCCCGCTGCCGCAAGTTTCTAATTCTGAAGCTTGACAACCAGGAGTCAGGGTTACATGCCCTCCGGGGTGGGAGGGGCTCTTAGACCTGGCCTTGAACAAGAATAGCAAATAAATATTCATTCAACCAATTTTCAGGGAGGACACCCTCTTTGTTGGGACCTGGGTTAGGGCAGGAGATACTCAGGTTTAGATGTCCTCAAAGCGCTCTTGTCTACTAGAGAAAGTGACAGATGTGTAGAGCGCCATGAGAACTGTACACCTCAGTACTATTAGGTGTGCCCTTTTTTCAGAAGAGGACAGTGGCAGCGGGGGTCCGAGGAAGAGGTGGGCCTGAGTTGGAAGTGTGCTGGCAAAACAGGTATGAACTAAGCCTTGAGCCACTTGACAGATGGTGAAGATGCTGTGCCAGGAACTGGTCCCAGTGGTTTGCATCCATGAAATCATTTCATCTCTGTAAGCCTATGACCCAGGCCCAGTGATTATCCCAGATGAGGACACTGAGAGACAAGGCCAGTGAAACAGAGCAGGACCCTAAGGGGACTTCCCGGGACAGACGCCTCCCACATATTCTCTGCTTTAGCTCCTCTCTGAAGTATCAAGATAATAGTATCTGATCCATATTTCCTGAGTTTTTTACAGACGCTAAAACCCCCACCAATAGGAAGATGTTTATTACTTGATGACTCCCAGGTCCCCAGGCCTCCCGGAGCGTAAGGATTGATAATGTTAACCCCTGTGACACCGCCCTGTTACCTCACCATCAACCAATCAGAGAATCATGCAGGAGCTGATCATGTATGTACCCTGCAACTCCCCTCCCTCACCTGGCCTTTAAAAATGTTTTGCTGAAACCCATCGGAGAGTTCAGGTATTTTGAGCACTAGCTGCCTGGACTCCTTGCTTGGCCCTGCAGTAAATGCTGCACTTTCCTTCACCACAGCCCGGTGTCGGTAGACTGGCTTTACTGCACACAGGTACGCAGACCCAAGTTTGGTTCAGCAACACTAGGAGAAGGGGAGGTCCTGCAGTGAGTACCTCTTTACATTTTACACCCCAGGCACCTTTCCCCACTCTAGTCCTAGCCCTGCACCAAGAGGTTAGGTAACTTGCTGACATGGCTGGTAAGTGGCTGAGCCAGGATTTGGATCGAGGCAGTCTGACCTGAGTCTGAGCACACAACCAAGTCCCTGCCCCTCCACAAATGCTTATGAGCTCCTACTAGGAGCCAGGCACTGCTGTCAGCACTGGGTATAACAGTAGAAAAACAGATGCAGTTCCTGCTTACAATGTGGTGAGAGAAACTGTGTGTGTAAAACACACACACTGCAAAGGAGAGGTCCATGGTGCTATGAGGATAATAAGGGGTATCTGAATCAGTCCAGGTAAGGGCAGGGGAAAACTGAGCTGAGAACAGAAGCCTGAGTAGGCATTAATTAGATGTAGAAAGGAGAAGAGTGTTTCAGGGAAAGGGAATAGCATGTGCAAAGTCCCTGGGGCAGGATGGAGCATAAGCCACACCCCCAACCCTGGCTGGAATAAAGAGAGTGACCAAGTGGGTACTGAAGAGGTGGGCCATGCAAGGTCTTGGAGTTTGGTGTTTATCCTGAGGGTGATGGGGATAGGCTTGCAGGATCTTCAGGAAACAAACAAACAAACAAATGGACACAGAGCCCGTGTATTGGGGAATCTGTAAAGGTAGTTTGTCGTATGTCTGGAACAGAGCAGGTTCCTGAGATGAGGCCAGAGGTGGAGGTTTTGGAGAGTCAAGGGTGCTAGGGGAGGGTGTACTCTACCTGTAGGCTTGCGGAACTCACCAAGAATGTGGGACAGGGAGGGATTTGACCAGATTTGCAACAGAGTGAAGAAGAGTGGAAGAAGAGGGACCAGAGTCAGGGAGATGTTCCAAAAGTGAAAGGAAGAGTTGGGGAGAGACTGTGCTAAGGCAGAAGCTAAGGCTGTGGATCTGTCACTGGTGACATTAAGGGGGAACAACAGCCAAGATGTGGTCACCAGCTGGAGGTGGAAGATAAGGATGACCACAGTGATAGCTCTCCAAGCTTTTTTAGCTGGGCCATCCTGCTGAGTATTGTTGGTATCCCATTGTGGTTTTAATCTCTATTTCCCTGATGAGTAATAATATTGAGCACCTTTTCACATTCTTACTGGTTATTCATATGTCTTTTCTTATGAAGTTCCAGCTCAAGTCTTTTGGCCACTTTTTGGTTTGTTTCTGTTTTGTTTTGCCAAATTTAAAATTGAATTGTATTTTTTGTTATTGTTTCATGTGGGTTCTTTATATATTGTGGATATGAATATATGTTTTGTGAATATTTTCTCCCAGTCTGTGGCTAGTTTTTAATTTTCACAACAGTTTCTTTCAATGAGAAGAGGTTTATATTTTGATTCAAGTTCAATTTATCAAATCTTCTGTTTTATGGTCAGTTCTTCTTGCATCCCATCTAACAAATCTTGGCCGACCCCAAGATCATAAAGATAGTCTCCTATGTTTTCTTTAAGAAGCCTTATGCTTTCAACTTTCATCTTGTGGGCATGGCCTGTGCTGATATCCTGGGAGTGGTGAGAGGGTAAGTGATATGAAAGCTTTGGGATGGTTTTTCTCTTGCAGAATGCCAGCTCATGTCCTGGTTCCATCCACCATAGAGCCAAGGACCTGGTTTCCACTTTCTTTCAGATTCCTGCCACTAGTAATCCACTCAGCAATGATGTAAGCACTGTGTCCCTCCAGTCCTGACTTCCGGAGGGAAGAAGCAGACCCTGCTTCCCAGGGACAAAATGTGCATGCATTTTTGGTTTATGTTTAATCACTTCTGGCTCAGAGTGTGGTGCTGGTGAAATCTTACTTGCTTCATCTTTATAAAATATTTAGTCTTTTAATTATATGAACTGCCAAGATTCGGGGGCAGGCTTTAGTCATTTCCCAACTGAGCTCTCAGCACAATCTCTCTGATGGCCTCTTCCGAGCATCTATCACATGTTTGCAATATCTCCAAACCCATGAATCATATTTAAATGCTTTCCATATCCCATAATTCTCCTTTTACTGCTCTATTCAGTTAATTACACTTGCTCCCTATTCATCTGAGACATGCAGTTTGGGGCTGGGATTTGAAGAGAGAAAAAAAATGAAAACAAACTTCATCATGAAAGTTCCTTCATATTTGGGAGGTTTAATCCAGGTTTGTGTTTCAGCTTGTACTTTGAATTCCTTCTCTAACTACTTCTAAGTAACTCCATCTGCCGCTGGGTTGGTTCCCATCTTTAAACCCACTGGTTGAAATCCCTTTGTACAAGGATCGCCTTCATATTTAATATGTTTCTCACATATCATCATCCTCTCACCCACTCATGTCAACCACATTCAGGCCATATAGCTCAGTTTCTACAAAGAACTGAGAACATAAAAATGTGCACCACCACAGCCAGCTGGTGAGTAACAACGCTACTAAAAACAACAACAACTCAAAATAAAAAGTATTTGCAAATGTGTGTGAATGTGTGTGTAATTGGGGAGAATAAAGGCATGAGTCTAACGCTATTAAAGCCGATGAGATAGAAGCAGAAATATTCACCCAATGCTGGTAATCAGCCCATAAACCTGATATTTCATTAAACAAATAATGAAATATTTAAATGGAGTATAATCTAAAAAAATATCGAATCACTATGTTTTATGCTTGAAACTAATGAAATATTGTAAATCAACTAAAATGAACTGAATTTTAAAAATAAATACTAAAATTAAACTAAAGCGAAAGCTGTATCAGTTTATAGAAATTCCAAGTAGGGATACGAGGCAAAATAATGAGAGCTGATGTCCCTCATAGGGTCTCTGATGCCCAAGTGATCAGCTCCCTGCTCTCCCTCTGACTCATCTCCCACTACTTTCCCTGCACTCTGCTTTAACCACACTGACCTCCTTTCTTTTCTTCAGACACACTCTAGATTACTCCCACCACAGGGCCTTTGCACCTGCAGTTTCCTCTCCTTGGAATGCTTTTCCTGAAGCTAGCTCCCTTACTTCCTTCTGCCTGTATTTCAAAAATTGATGAGATCTTCTTGGGCTTTCTTATCTAAAATTTCAACAACCATTACTCCAATGCTTCATTCCCACCCCACTGCCCTGACGCCTTTCTTTGCCTTGGCACTTGTGACCATTGAGCACAGTATCTATTTTACATATTTTTTCTTATTTATCATCTTTTCTCTCACTAAAATGAAACTGTGAGCAGGGATTTTTGTTTAATTTTGTTCAGTGCCATAGCTACAAGTGTAGCCACACAGTTGGTGCTCAGTAGATAGTAGTTAGATGAACAAGCAAATGAAATTGCAAAAATGGATAATTCTCAACGAAGGGAACAGACTAGTGTGCAGCTGTGGGAGAATCATGAAATCTAAATGTGGAAACCAAAGAATGTCAAAGAAAGCAAAGTTGGTAAGACACACTGCTGGTTACCAACTCATTGTCCCATCTCTTCTTCCTTTCCATAGAAAATCTGAAGGGAAAGACAGCACAACAGCCAATGAAAATCTCAATTTCCCAGCGTCCCTTGCAGATAGGATCAGTCTCATGACTAAGTTCTAGAAACAAAAAGTAAGTGGATACTGTTGGGTGGAGTTTCTGAGATACTTCTTAAAAATGTACTGACTCAATTAGTAGGGGCTCTTTTGCCTTCCCCTCTTTCTTCTCCTTCTTTCATAAAACATAGATGTGATGGTTGGAGCAGCAGGGGTCATTATGTGATGCTGAGGCAACCTTGAGGATGGATACAGCATGCTAGAGATGGCCAAAGAGATGACGTAGAGAAGCTTGGGCATGAATTGTCACTGCTGCTTCAACATTGGGCTGCCTTCCTCAGGACTTCATTTTATGGGAGAAAAATGAATGCCTGTCTGGTCCAACTTATTGTATTTGAGGGTCTGTATTACTAGTAGTTGAATGATATTACTAAGTCAAACTATTAGGCAAAATCAAAATGCTTTAATTTTGTTGAACATTCTGTAGTCATCAGGGAAAAATGTCTGTCTATGTTGACCATGATTTAACAAACCACATTGTTACCTGATTATGAAGCATTTTCTACTCTGATGCCTGACTATTATAACATCCTCTTTCAAAGCCAACCTACTACAATGGAGTTACACCTAATTCACTCTAGTTTCAAAAACAAGTTATCATACAAACTTGCACTTGTGTTGAAAATGGCAGTACCGTACAATCATCAGAGATGACTCTGAAGTAGCTCTCGTTTCCCAAGGCAAGGACTTGATCAAAGGGAGCTTGAATCAGATCATACTAATAGCTCCTTAAGGTGGTTTGAATATTTGAAAGTTAGCCACTTTCTTCCAAATTCAGAAGTTATGGACTATGCTTTTTTAGAGAAAACCAAACTTGCTTGTTTAGTACCCACCTTTTACACATATTTTAGGGAACTGCTCTTTCCCCATCCACTACATATACATTGTTAGGTGAATATCACAGTCTTAGTAAAATGTAACAGATGATTGATCCAAGCTGGAGCAGCTGACCCATTGCGGGCCAGTCAGAGCTCTTCTCTAGGATTTTGGAAGTGGAACCAAGATTGGCAGAAACTGAACACGTGTAAACCTGGGAGCTCTTGTTAGTAATGTTTCACCACTCAGAATGAGAAACAGAGAAATCCACAATGCAGACAAAGAAGATACTGAAGCAGAAAGACATAAAGTGTGTGTGTGTGTGTGTGTGAGACAGAGAGACAGAAAGAGAGAGAGAGAGAGAGAGAGAGAGAGAGAGAGAGAGAGAGAGAGAGAGAGAGAGAGAGAGAGAGATTGGGTGGGGATGGGAGAAAGAAGGGATGAAGAAAAAAACTAATAAACCAACAAATTTCCTTGGTTCCCCCCCAGGGCAATTTAGATGCCTGGTCCCAGCCCATTCCCAGCTCTTGATTTTCTTCACTTTTACTAAATTCCTGAGGCTTCCTCTAATAATTCACTCTTTTTCACATAAACTAGCTGAAGTCCATTTCTGTAACTTGTAACCAAAACTTAACTACCGCATAAAGCTCCAAATACTCTTTCAGAATTTGAGGAACAGTTGATGATTTGTGTGTAGTTTCTTAAATGACACTTTTAAGACTTGTATGGTTTAACTTTTACATTTAGGTGTTGATCCATTTTGAGTTAATTTTCCTATGTGGAATGAAGTAAGGGTTCAACTTCATTCTTTTGTAGGTAAATATCCGATTGTCTCAGCATCATTTGTTGAAGAGACTACTCTTTCTCCATTGAATGGTCTTGGGCCCCTTGTCAAAAATCAGTTAGCTGTAGATGTAATTGAGACACTTTCTTGCCTTGGCTTTGGTGACTTTACGCTCACTCTGGTCTCTCTATCTCCTTTGCAGGCTCAACATCTCCCCAGCCATAAAGGCTCAGTCCTATGCATATTTCCCTTATCACGCCATGCTTGCTCCCTGCATAACATCTGGCTTTAATTACCATCCGTTTGCAGGTGACTCATAAATGTGGATTGTTTTGCTCAGCCCTTTCCGCAGAGCTTCAAACCTGCACACCTGCTAACCTGCGTGTGTCTACTTGAATGTCACAAAGTCATCTCAAAATTCACATGTCCAAAACCAAAGTATGGATCTTTCTCCCCCAAACCTGGTTTTCCTCTGATATTCCTTGTCTTAGTGAATGGCACCATCTGTTCTCCTGCTATGCAAGCCAAGAACCTTCTCCCTAACCTCCCATGACTGATCTACCAGCAAAGCCTGTGAATCTTATCTATCTCCCCAATCCATCTAGTTCTCTCCCTCTCCACCAGCACCACAGAATATTTTAGGCCTATGTGGAAAAAAAAAAAACCAAACCATTATTGAGGAACACAATTTTTTTAAACAAATGAAGTGACAGATCATGTCCATGGATGGGAAAGTTAATATTGTATAGATGTCAATACTTCCCAATTAGAGGTTTAATTCAGTTCCAATCAAATTAATTATTCATTTGCACAATCAAAAATGTTTATTTGTTAAGTACTAAGTGTTTATTGGTAAGCACCAAATGACAGGGAAATTTAAAAATTCATCTGCAAATTAAATGGGCAAGACTATGGAAGAAGTTGTGAAAAAGAAGAATAATGAATAATAAACTGACAAATATGAAAACATATTATAAAACTACAATTATTAAACCAGTATGTTGTCAACGTAAGAACAGACAAAGAAATCAATGGAACAGGACACAGAATTTTAGAATTTCAAATTTTCAAGAAAAAAGAATGCAATCAGCAGTTTTAGAAAAATTGGTTTTCTAGTTAGAGAAAATGTGTTTCCTATCTTATACTATTTAAATTCTGAATCCATACAGAGTTATGTAAAAAAAATGAAAGGATAAGTATCTGAGTAGTATATGAAATAGGTATGTTTTTAGGGTAGAAAGGACATTTCTAAGCATAAATGAAAATGAAAATACCACGAAGGACATGAGTGGTGAGCTTGAATGCATAAAAATGGAAAAAAAATAATGATCTTTTAAAAATAATTAAAATCAAAATGTAGATATCAAATTACATTAGAATACAAAATATATACAAAGGGTTAATATCTTTAAACTCTAAAGATGATTTACAAATCAGTAAGCAAAAATGAAAACCCTAGTAAGCAAATGGATAAAGAATCCAAACAGCTGAGTCACAAGAGAAGAAACACCAACAACTGATAAACTAATGATAGGTGTTTAACATCACTAATAATTTTTAAAATACAAATCAAAACAATGACTACTCCCCTCATCAAATTCAAAGAGTCAGGTAAAAGGAAAAATTATAAGACACATTACTACACTGCTGGTGGTAATTTAAATGAATGCACTGTTACTGGAGTTTAATTTGGCAAAATGTATCAATAGTCTTGAATACGTTCTCTGCTTTGAACTAGTAACTCCACTTCTAGGAATTTTCTCCAGCCTAAGAAAATGATCTGAGATGTACCCAAATGTGTCTAGATAAAGCTGGTTCCTTTATTACAGTGGTTCCTTTAATAGAGGCCACAAGTCGAAAACAGCAATCAGGTTTTAAAATGTGTAAATGCATTAGGTATGCATATATGATGGACTACTCTGAAGACACTGAATACACTGTTTTAAAAGAATATTTAATGAAATGGAGAAATAGAGTTAGAAAAGTATACAGGATTAAAGTGTGGGAAGGAATACAACAAAATGTCATCAATATTTTTTCCTGGAAGGTAAGATTACAGGTGGCTTGTATTTACTTGCTATCCATTTTAGCATGGTCTTAGTTTTCTAAAAATTTATTTTTGTTTATTCAAAAAACTTTTTTTTAACATAAATGCCTTACCATTGTAAATTACTCAAGTAATGAGTTGATATATGGAGTCCTCTTTTCCCTACCATACCTATGTGCTTCCCCAGGAGTAATTACTAGTAAACGTTGGTATATATACTTCCAGACATTTTTCTATATATTTACATATATAAAAGTACATGGTAACTAATTTTACAAAGAGGAAAATGAAGTTACTTAATACAAGCAAAACAAAACACAAAAAATTGGCTGGATATTTTAGTAAATTATCCAATAATTAAAACTTAAAGAATAAAGACTGCCTTGATTTCAGAGTAAAATCACTCACTTCAATTTTTAAATGCCCAGGGGAAAAAGAATTGTCTGGGAACAATTTTAAACGTTGGGGTGGTGGGCAAGGTCCGTTAACGAATAAATTAGCTTATATAAAATAGAAGCAAACTATCTCCTGTCCCTTCTTTTTTTTTATGTTAGAAAATGTTAAACCAGTCCGTGATCTTTCGCTGACATTTTTAAGTAAGTGCATTTTTGGAGAGTAAAAGTCATGTGTGAAATACAAATAAATACAAGGGGAAAGACCCCCAGCACATTAGGAGAGCAGAACAATCCACGTGGAATGTCCCTGTCGCCCACCCAGCTCCCGTCTGCTCCCTCCATGCCGGGCGTTGGGCAGCAAGGTGAGGGCGAGGATATTAAACGGTTCTAATCCCATTCTGCTTTATGACTAGCTCAAGAAATGACCTCTAGCGAGATCTGGCCCTTGTTCTATCCAGCAAGTAGATTTTTCTTACAGAAAATAAATTAAAAAGGTGTGACCTTGCTGAAGGCTGGCTGAGAAAATGAGGTACATCTTGTCACGGCCAGAGGAACCTATTTGTTCAATTTGAAAGGCTGCCGCTTTGCTCCGATTAGAAGTTAAGATAAAGGCTGGGGATGAAAAGAGGAGAAACATTTCTAAGCGAGGAAATTAAAGAGCTACATTGGAGACCCTTTCAGCGCTACAGCTGGCTTTTTGTGTGGGGTTTATCAGGTCCTATCAGCCACACCTTGCCCCTGTGCTCCAAGCTCTCTCTCCTCCGAGCACACAAAAGCCTGCCATGTAGGGAGCCCCCGAGAAGCCCTCTCCCCGAGAGGTATCCACAACACTCACGCCCTCCACTGCACGTCGCAGCAGCGGAAAGTGACCCACCTAAATTTTCTTCACTGAATGTAAAAAGACTCAAAGTCATTTCATTGCTTGCACTGAAGGGACCCAGTCAGAAAGCTTCTTACCCTCCCGGCCAATCAATGTATCACATCTAGGAGAATGCCCCCAAATTTACTCAAATAAATGGGCATTGAAATGCCGTTGTGCCCATAAAAGTTTCAAGCCAACGAAAATTTCCACCCAAAGCCCCCGAAGCAAAGAAACCTTCTTTCAACTTCTCTCTTCATTTTATAGACATTTTTTTATGCTCCAGAATCTCTTTCAACTTTTAAAGTAATAGCTCATACAGGAAAAGAGGCAAGAAAAAATGCTGGGCTTTTCCACATGCTCTAAATTTACATCCAACATCTATACCCTGGTTCTCTTGGCCTACTGTGGGTCCAAAGGATATCTGCAGAGGCCAGACTTCTCCACCTAGAATTCACTGACCTTGATCATATGATATGAGACCAATTCACCTTTCTAGCTTTATCGCCCTTTCTTCTTTCCCACATTCCAGTCTCAAATATATTTTCCTCTTCCTACCTCTGTATCTTTGCTTGCGCTCCTGGTGCTTCCGGAATTCCTTTCCTCACTGTATATTTTTTTCCAGTGCCAGCTGCCTACATGGTCATCTGTCTTTATTTGCAGACCATCTACCTGTTTGGAGAGTGTGTCAGTTTGCTAAGCTTACCAAAACAAAGTACCACAGATTGGGTGGCTTACACAACAGAAATGTATTTCCTCACAGTTCTGGAGGCTGGAAGTCCAAGATCAAGGTATCAGGCCTGACGGGGGCACTGGAAAAAACAAACACCAGACTGTCACCTTGATCCAACAAGTGCCCGGCATGTTGTAAAAATTCAAAAATGGAACAGTAGGGAGTTCCCGGTGGTCCAGTGGTTAGGACTCACGCTTTCACTGCTGTGGCCCGGGTTCAATCCCTGGTCTGAAGACTGAGGTCCCGCCAGCCAAAAAAAAAAAAAAGGACAACAAAGGAAACCATAGCATAAGAGGCCAGAGAACAAGAAAGGGCATTGGATGAGAAGGATGTTACCCACATCAAGGAGAAGCTAGAGGCTCACTCCCTGGTAAAAAGGGGTGCAGGAGTGGCTCAGCTACCCAGTCCTTATGATGACAATGTGGTGGCCGGGGTCCCTTGGGAGACCCGGCCGTCGGCTGAAGCTGGCCTCGAGCTCCAGTCGAGGCAAACGCACCATGACGCCCGGGAGTCGCCCCAGCTCACTTCTCTGCCTCCATGACCCGTGGTTGTACATGTTGCTTCTCCACATCACCAAGGACAGGAGGCTCAGCCAGAGCCTTCACCAAGCCTGGTGGGAGTTTAGAAGTTCGAGGGGTTCAGGGGCGGAGATAGGGGGGTCAGTCATCACGTCACCCACAGCCTCTCACTAGCTCCACGGCTCTACTTCTCCCCAACCCTCCTCAGGCTACACTTCCCCCCCATATCTTACCCAGAGCCCCTCCGCCTCCTTCAAGGGCCCTCCAGAGCCTCAGTTTCTAGCCCAAGCACTTCAAGTGTTTTCACTGCAAGGAAAACAGAGGTGAGAGCTGGTGAACAACAACTTCTTCATTTCTTTATCTGGGGACTATCTGAGAATGCCTGGTCTACAGAGAACAAAGTGGAGGTGGGACGGGTGTGTGTTATAAGGAATCCCTGAGTCAAGTCCTCTAGTTGGATTTGTCCTTCACTCTGTTTCTTTAGATCCCACCACACAGGAGGGAGACTTTGCTTTTCGGTTTGAGTCGGACCTTTGACTGCTGGGTTTTTGCGGTACCACGACCCAAAATGACAGGTTCAGAAGGTGGCTCCAACACTCTCTTGTCCCCCCACCCAAACACCTCACCTATGACCCACTTCTCCCTTCAAGATCACGTCTCTAAGGTGACAGTGGGGCTCACCCTGACCCACCCAGAGCTGACACTCATTCAACACGTGGTTGGGCCTTAAATAGAACATTTCAGGTACTTTCACAGTCTCTCTTGGCCCATCAAAGTGTGAGCCGGATTTATTCATCTCGATAATGGAGTCAATACGCTAACACTTCATCAGCTACACTCACACAGAGAACTTCTCTGAGCAAAGGAGGGAGATTTCTTTGCACTGATCTGAGGAGTGATTCAAAAGCAGCTGAGTTCTGTTTTCTATTTTCAGTATCCCTTGTTGAAATCACGCTGTAAATGACCAAAAACCTTGTAGAGGGACGAATGATGAAGTGAAAGAAGGGAAAAGCTAGGGAGAGAAAGGCAGGAAGCTCCCTCTTTTTGAGGACATACTATGTGACACCTACTAAGATAACTGGTCCCTAGAATGAAAGAAGCTCCTAGAAAGTGTATTGGCTGCCTTTTTCCATCTGAGTTTTCATTAAGTGATTTTTTCAGTTCTATAACTTTGGTTTGCTCTAAAAGGACCTTTGCAACATTTTCTGTCACGCTTCTTCTTTCTTAAGCTTTCTTTTCAGACCCAATTTTGTATGTTCTAATTGCAAACTCCAGTTCAAGTTCCTAAAACACTCTCTTATAATTATCACCTAACAAATGCAGTGATTCCACAAAGCCCAAACGTGTCTCATTAATTCTCACAACTAAAATACTTTCATTTTTCTTGGACTCTAAGCAAAACGGACCATAAGCAAAGTGTTTGCTAAAATGACAGGTGGAATTCCATCCAATTAAGACATAAATATTTTCCCAGAGGCTAAGCTCACTGCAAAATAATAATTTTCACTCAACACATCTTTACATGTCTTTGGCAAAACACCTGTCTAAAACTGTTAACACTAAATATTTTGGGAGCTCTGTACTTCAAAGACGTCCCTGAAAACGTCAAGCATTGTTAAAATGTTGAAGTTATTTTGGTTAAATGCTTCTGTGACAACTGTCTGGCTTGATTTGTTTTAGCTGAATACATTCTGAATATTGCTTGGAATCTGTGAATTGGTCATTTGCCAAAAGATGAGACTTGGGCTGAAGTCAAAAGAATTACATGCATCAAAGAAATGAAAAAAATGGGGGGAATCTTCAGGTATCTTAAAAATGCAATTTATCTTCTGGGTTGGAAGCTTCAAAAGAACATTCTTACCTATTGATAGCATTTGCAGTAAAACTACGTGTATACAGTAGAAGTCATTCTGATTCTTTTTTAAAATTAACTTTTATTGGAGTATAGTTGATTTACAATGTTGTGTTACTTTCTGCTGTACAGCAAAGTGAATCAGATATGCATATACATATATCCATTCTTTTTTAGATTCTTTTCCCATATAGGTCATTACAGAGTATTGAGTAGAGTTCCCTGTGCTGTACAGTAGGTCCCTTATTAGTTATCTATTTTATATATAGTAGTGTGTATATGATTCTTGAGCAAATTCATACATATAGAGTCACACCTATAGTTCCTCATGCAGAGAATAAAAAGCATATTTTAAAGTACCTTGACAAAATCAGTGATTAAGCAATACAAAATTAAGATGTTTGCCTAGGAACTTTTAGTTTGTTGGTTACTGTACTTAAGAGTTCTTGGAATCACAGAAGAAATATTAAAAGTAGTAAAAACATCAGTGAACATCTAGTCCAACAATCTAGCCCTTCTGCCCCTGCCCCCTCCATTTTTGGATAGGTAAATTGAGGCTCAAAGACCTAAAGCCAACCACAGTTGATTAACAGCAGTGCTTAATGCAGAGCTTAAAAGTTTGAACCGATGGGTGGGTAGTTAGGGAGACATTTATGAAACATATCAACTATGGTAAAAGTGGAATAAAAATGTTGAAAAGATATACTGAGGTCAATAAGAAGAACTAAGGTTAACTGGGTAATTATTAATTAATTGGGTAATTGGGCCAGGCATTGTGATAAGCACTTTATATACATCATCTCATTTAATTCTTTTTTTTTTAAAGGAGAGAAAAAACTTTTAAAAAAATTTTAATAAATTTATTTATTTATTTTTGGCTGCGTTGGGTCTTCGTTGCTGCACGTGGGATTTTCTCTAGCTGTGTCAAGTGGGGGCTACTTTTTGTTGTAGCGTGTGGGCTTCTCATTGCAGTGGCTTCTCTTGTTGCGGAGCACGGGCTCTAGGTGCACGAGCTTCAATAGTTGTGGCACATGGGCTCAGTAGTTGTGGCTCGTGGGCTCTAGAGCGCAGGCTCAGTAGTTGTGGTGCACGGGCTTAGTTGCTTGGTGGCACATGGGATCTTCCCGGACCAGGGCTCGAACCCATGTCCCCTGCATTGGCAGGTGGATTCTTAACCACTGCGCCACCAGGGAAGCCCTCATTTAATTCTTGCACAAGAATGCCCACTTGTCACATGCCATCTCCTAGATGTGTGAAGATGTGGGCTCTTGTCTGGTCATATGAATTAAGAGTGGGAAATGGGTGGTTCCCACTGAAGAAAATCTGAGAGCTGGTACCGGAAGTGGGTGAAAATCAACGCCAAAGAGGGAAAATGAACACGTACTCACACCACCCCCAATCTCTTAGACACTGGCCGTCTGGGAGAGAGAGCAGGGACTAGAGAGGAGACTAGAGAGGGTACCTCGAGCGAGTACACAGGAGCTGAAACAGTCAGGGGTGGGAAGCTGAGAGATGTAGTTTTCAAACTTCAGTTACTACAGAATCGCCAGAGCAGTTTTGTTAGAAAAGCAGATTCCTGTACTCCGCTCCCAGAAATTCAGCAGATCTGGGGCATGAGGGTTCACATTTTAAACTGCTCCCCTAAATGTAATGTAGGTCAAGACCTATGAACTCTATGTCAAGAGACATTGGTTTAGATCCTAGGAAGGTAGACCAATTATTAAGTATTAAACCAGTTTCACTAAATCCAAAATAATAGCCAGAGGGAGTCTTTTAAACAAACAAAGCAAATCTTGACAATTGCTCTCTTTTTCTCCTTCAGTAACAGCACCTCTCACTACCTCTTGGGCAGTGCCAGGTGCTTACTAAATGCTCTGGGAGATGAGGATCTTCATCAAGGCAACTTGCTGAAGGCTGGTTTGTCTGCCAGTAACACAAAGACAGATGGAATTTACAAACAGCTTTCAATGCCCGATCAGAAAACACTGTAGCTTATTATCAAATGCATGAGCCTGATAATGGGAATATAGTATTTTAATGAAATAAGAGGGATTCTAAAATCTTTTTAAAAAGAGAGAGAAGAAAAGGAAAAGAAAGAAAACACACAATTAGGAAAATATTTAAAGAGTAGAAAAGTAGAAACAATGCATTGGAATTTGAATCCTTCTCTCTTCCCCCCTCTCCTCCTTCCCCCTCCCCCCTCCCCTTTCCTCCTCTTCTTTCTTTTCTCTTTTTGTCCTTCCTCTGTTAAATGCACCATTGGTAGATATCCAAGCACAGAGCAATAATGGGAGCCACAAATCTTTTTAAAGTGTTCCCCACAAGGGTGACAGGGCAGGAATCTCAGGGAAGGTCAACCCAACCCGAGTCCTAGGAGAGCCTGCTCCTTGAAACTTGAAACTTGCCAAGTGCTATCACTTCAAGGCACACAGACCTAAGAGGATTAAGGTAAGTATCCCTCCTAAAAGCTTGAAAAAACAAAGATTAGTTTTTAGCATCACAAAGAAACATATATTTATATAGGTTCTGAATGAAAGGAAATATGTTAAGACTTTTGGAGTCGGGGGTGGAGGTGAGGAGAAACACTGTGGATGGAAAAGATAAATCATCCCCAAGCAAGAGAGAGAACTTTGCTACATAATTATCCACCGTATACGAAGAAATAGATTGAAATTGAGATTTATGCAAAAGTATTATAATAAGACATGTACTGCAAAACCTTAGTTAGCTTAATTTACTAAGTGAGCATTTGTGATTAGACCAAACTGTGGACTTTTTGGTTTTTTCCACTGTAGAAGAAGGGTGGTGAGGATTATTAGGATAATTAATAGTTACGTCAAAAGAGCAAGAAGGACTTGTTCACCTTTGAGAAAAAATACACTTCTTTTCATAACTTCAAAAATACTTTACTATATAATCATGATGGAGTAAATCACTTAAATTCTTTTAATCCTCAGTTTCCAAAGTAGTTCAACTCACAGTAATTTAAAAAAAATTTTTTTTGGAGGTTGCAAAGCCATTGAAAGGTCTAAAGGAATCCATGAACCTCAGGAAAATGCACATATATGCAAAATTATGTATATCAGTCTTCTGTATTGGAAATAGATTCCTTTCATATAGTCATCAATAAGATCAATTTTTGTCAAAATTTTGTCTTTCATTTTTTTCCAGATGAAAATGAATGGCTGCTTCCCCCTCCTTCAGAAGGAAACAGATACAGATTACACAAATAAAACAAAAAGCAAACTTTAATTTTGCTTTAAAGTAAATTTCCGGGCTTTCCTGGTGGCGCTGTGGTTGAGAGTCCGCCTGCCGATGCAGGGGACACGGGTTTGTGCCCCGGTCCGGGAGGATCCCACATGCCACGGAGCGGCTGGGCCCGTGAGCCATGGCCGCTGAGCCTGCGCGTCCGGAGCCTGTGCTCCGCAGCGGGAGGGGCCACAGCTGTGAGAGGCCCATGTACCGCAAAAAAAAGAAAAAAAAGAAATTCTTCCAAATTGTTTTGAGAAGGGGCACGTTTCTTCTTCCCAATGGTCAATCAAGTGCATTAAGATTTACCCCTGGAAACTAGGGAACTTCAGGATTTTGGAGCAAGCCTTCAGTCTGTTTCCATTTTCTGACAAGCCCCCTGGAAAGGTGGTGAACAGAACCTATGTCTAATATCATGGAGACGCTTCCCTGTGGTCGACCAGATGCCTGTCAGCATTGTTGACAGACTGTTTTGACACTAGTGGAATCCTGTGAAAAAAAGCTGCAAGTTAGGATAAGGTACAGAACTTCTTTATTCACCAAGTAGCAAAACCAGATGAGATGTCAGCTTTGCAGGTGTACAGTGTCTTAGGTCAGATTTCCCCCTAAACAGTCCCTGGCACAGGGATATGAATGCAAGCAGTTTATTTTGGAGGTGATCCCAGGAAGCACCTGTAGGGGAGTGGGGAAAGGAGTCGGGGAATGGAAAGAAGACATTAAAGGGTGTATTATCAAGCTGGTTACTGCTGCGGGCCACTCGGGTGTGGTCCTGCTGGCAAATCCTGGGAGAGTGGAGCACTGCTTCAGAATTGTCCCCAGTGAGGGATATTTAAGCATCAACCCCCATTCATCACTGGTTGGGGGTTGTTCCCCTGGAGATACTAACTTTTCTAGCATTTTGATCCTGCCTGGTGCATGGTCTGAGCCTACTCCAGCATCCAGAAAATATTTTCAGCTTGAGAGTGGGAGTGTTTACAGCAAGAAGCCATCAGAATTCAGGAGATGGTGAGTCATGATATGGGCCAAGGAGCTATGGGAAGGGCATGGACAGGGCCTGCTACACACAGATACTGTGAGTTTTCTTCCAGGTGACATTTTCACCATTTCCAAGAGGCTGTTGCAATTTCTAGAAACAGGTTCACCAGCAACGAGTTTTCCTTGTTGACACCATCCTCTATATAATGGACAAAAACAAGACTATAAAGAGGACATCGCTAATCTCCTCCAGTTGTTTGATGAAGGGACACAGAGTAGCTGGAAATTCCTCCATGTTCTGCTTCAAAATAGTGGAAAATGGACCAGTGATTCTGGAATGGGTGATGTCACTTGACCAAGGCAGTTCTACCATTTTATTCTTCCTTCCAAACCATACCCCAGCTCAACCATTTCCAAGACACATGGCTTCAACAAGGCTGCCGCAACTATGTCGATTATTTCATTGATGCCGGAATAAGCAGTCTCATAGGATGCTTTGAAACAAGAAAGGTTTTGGATGGAAATAATGCAAGTTTAGGTAGTTCCAGCATTTTCAGGACAAGTCTACTTGCCACTTAACACCATTCGGCCTAGAGAATTTTCAAGAGGGACAGAGGGAAAATACTCCTTTAATTTGCTGGCTTCATGCTTCCAGTGGCCCAAACCTCACTGCACAAGAAGTATGGCTTTTTACTATGTCCTGTCACATCCAGTGCTGCAAGTAAACTGGTCTCATCATATTTTCTTTTCTTTAACGTTTTCCAGTTTAGGTGTGGCCTGATTGCATCAGGAGCAGAATTGGAAACAATGTGTATGTATCAAAATGTTGGAAGATCTTAATTCCTATTGATGGGGGAATAATCTCAACCATGATGATCAACACATGTTACTCTGATCATGTGAATGATTGTTTAGCACACATCTTCCACTGCCTTATTGCATTCTGGGCAGAGCACACTTCCCTATACCCCGCTGATCTTGGGCTGGGCCATGTAACTCACTTTGGCAAGCAGAAGTTTGGACATGACACTAGCAGAAACCTTATGTGTCTTGTGTATCTTGGTTTGGCTCTTTTGCTTCTGCCATTCTCTGTAAGAAAAACACATTCTTGGTAGCCACTGGTCCAAAGAGGATATATGGAGGACACCTGAGTCTGACCTTGGACCTTGGAGTCATGAGCCTGAAGTCCAGCCTAGTCCAATCAAGTTGCAACCAAAGCCAAAAGAATGAAATAATGCCATTTGCAGCAACTTGGATGGACCTGGAGATTACCATACTAAGTGAAGTAAGTCAGATAAAGACAAATATCATATGCTATCACTTATATGCAGAATCGAAAAAAAAAATGATGCAGATGACCTTATTTACAAAACAGAAACAGACTCACAGACTTCGAAAACAAACTTATGGTTACCAAATGGGAAAGGTGGGAGGGGAATGATAAATTAGGAGTTTGGGATTGACATATAAATACTGCTATATTTAAAACAGATAACCAACAAGGACCTACTGTACAGCACAGGGAACTCTGCTCAATATTCTATAATAACCTAAATGGGAAAAGAATTTGAAAAAGAATAGATATGTGTATAACTGAATCACTTTGCTGTACACCTGAAACTAACACAACATTGTCAATCAGCCATAGTCCAATATAAAATAAAAAAAAAAAAATCACAGAGATAATGTCTATAAAAAAAGAAAGGCATCAATATAGCACGTGTGCAAAATCTTTTGCACAGACCAATGGAGGACAAATAAATGCTTGTTATTTTAAGACACCGATTTTGGGAGTGGTTTGTTATGCAGCATTATTGCAGCAATAACTGACTCACACATTACTGTCTTGTATAAACTAGCATCCTTTAATCCCTCACACTTGCTCAGAGTGAAAAATATCTTGATACAGCTGGATTTAAAACTTTTTTCCCAAAAAAGTCCATTTTTCAAAAATAACAAGTGTACTCAAGAAAATATATTATTTTTAGTGTGTTTTATTGTAACTTCAACCCAACATTATATGATCTGTGAGACAGGGCCTGTCATTCTACTCTTCATTTTGGTCATTGGCACTAATTAACAATCCATTGCAGTGGCATTCCGCCAGTTGATGCCTTTTGATGTGAACTTTTTCAAGTTCCATCCCCTTGTCGCATAACCTTACAACTCCTCACTCTGCCACAGTTTAATTTGTAATCAAAATTATGAACTAATGAAATAACACAAGTCTTGTTTTAATAGAGTGGTTTGCTTGTTTGTTTTCAAAATTACACCAATTTGCCATTTTACCAAATTCACATCTTTTTTCTTTTTTTAATGAAAGCTACATCTTCACTATCACAATTTGAAATGAGAGGCCTCGTGGATTTGTTGCCTACAATTAAACCACAACAAAAGGAAGCCGAAGTCATTTCACTTTTCATAAGGCTGTAATTACTCTTTAACTATTGGAATATGACATCCCTTAGGAGCTAATTATCGAAAAGCTCTCATCACACATAGGAAATACACAAACAAATCCTTCAAGCACAAAGTAAATGTTCAACATTAAAGAGCTGCATCCAGGAAGTCATACCAATCAGTTGGTCCAGCTAATTACTAATCTGATTTTTGGAGTAGTTGCATTAGATAATTATGACAACTATTCATAACATGAAAAGCGCAGCCTTTGACTGATTTTAATAAAGATCTAGCTGCAAGAAAAAATTTACTTAAGAACCATAACATAAAATTTGCATTGCATTGCAACGGAACCAAGTGTGGTAGACATTTTTTAATAGAAAACATTTCACTCATCACATGATAGATATATATAATATACCTTTTTGTGGATGTCATGTTGAAAGGCAAAGTGAGCTATTATATTGATATGATTTCATATGAGCCATGCAGTACTGCTTAAAGCCCAATTCATACTTTAAAATGTGTATTATAAAATGCTTTTCTGAATCATTTAAGATTCACATTAGATAAATACAGCATATTAAAGGTTATGCTTTGGATCATATTCTAAAGGAATCAAAGTCAGAGTTATATACATAATGTGGTGACTCCTCCACTCAACCTTTTCTTTTTTTTAAATTTCGTTTTTATTTTTGGCTGTGTTGGGTCTTCATTCCTGCATGTGGGCTTTCTCTAGTCACGGTGAGTGGGAGCTACTCTTCCATGTGGTGCGTGGGCTTCTCATTGTGGCAGCTTCTCTTGTTGCACAGCACTGGCTCTAGGCACAGAGCAGCTGTAGTTGGGCTTCAGTAGTTGCAGCATGCGGGCTCAGTAGTTGTGGCACGTGGGTGACACGTGTGGCACGCAGGCTTCAGTAGTTGCAGCGTGTAGGCTCCGTAGTTGCGATGCATGGTTTCTAGGGTGTGCGGGCTTCAGTAGTTGTGGCTTGCGGGCTCTAGAAGGCAGGCCCCATAGTTGTGGCGCACAGGCTTAGTTGCTCCGCAGCACGTGGGATCTTCCCAGACCAGGGATCGAACCTGAGTCCCCTGCATTGGCAGGCGGATTCTTAACCACTGCGCCACCAGGGAAGTCCCACTCTACTCATTCTTAAATGTATTTCTATATCAGCATATTCAACTTCTTCTCAATTTTTAAATGGTTATAAAACAAACACTCTCATATGCTGTTGATGGAAATGCTTATTGGTACAACTTTTTCGGACAGCAATTGGTCAATAGCTATTAAAGCTAAAATGTCTATACCCTTTTGACCTAGCCATGTACCTTCTAAGATTTTTATCTTGTAGACAGACATGTATTAGCACTCAAAAATAATGTATGAGGATGTTCATTACAGCACTGGAAGAGTAAAAAAAAAAAGAAAGAATAAATAAAATAATCTAATTGCCAATTAATAGAGGACTGCTTTCTGATAAATCCATACAACAGGATACTAGGCAGCTACTGAAGACACAGAGAGAGAAGAGACCTATATGCACAGTTATACAAAGATGTTCAAGATCTATTAAAAATGCATGAAAAGGTACAATATATATGGTGTAATCCCATTTTTGTACCTTAACAAGGTAAGCATATGCATCCCAGATAAATGTCCATACAAATATTTTCCATCACTATGTTTGTTTATGCATGTATATGTGTGAGTATGAGTAGACAGATGGAGAGATAGAGAGATATCTACTTCCTCTCTATTTCCACTGTCACTGTCCAGTTCAGGCCATGGTCACCTCTCCCTGATAAGGGCAACAGTCTCCTCGTCGTCATCTTGCTGCCTGCCTTGGGTACCTCAGGACTTTTATACACCCAGGGACCCAAATGATCCATCGAAAGTACAAGTGGGTCCATGCCACTCCTTTGTTTAATGCTGCTCGGTGGTTCCCCCTCACCTACCAGATGAGCCTAAACTCCTCAGCCTGGCTCACAAGTCCTCCACAATTGGGTCTGCCTCTCCCTGAGCCTCGTTTCTTGCCACACGCCACCTCATCGCCACGCTCCAACACTGAAGCCTCTGCACAGCCTTGAGTATTGTCAAGTTGGTTTTTGCACATGTTATTCCTTGTGCCTGAAATGTCCTTCCTTTCTCTCACTGCTCCCCTATCCGCCCCCCCCCCCCCGCACACAATCAAACACAGTTTGGCTTGGCCAACTGATCCTAATCATTGACTATGAACCACTTCTGTTTCTCTAAAGAAGCCATCTCTCACTGCCAAGATTTTTGCTCATTCTGTTTCCAATTTCTGCATTTTCTACTACCAACCTCTTCCACACTTTTAGTGCAGTTTCTTTAGATGATTCCTAGATACTCTTCAGGAGTCAAGTTATAAGATCACCATCCTCCACTCTGAGTTCCCAAAGCATAGTTATCTCTCCCTGTGGGACTTGCCTTTTGATTCCTGTGCCTCCCCAACTTAGGGTGACCAACCATCCCAGTGTACCTGGGATTGTCCCTGTTTTAGCACTGCAAGTCCCACATCCCCCAAAACCCTTCAGTCCCAAGCAAACCAGGAAGCTTGGGGACCCAACCCCCTCAGGCTCTAAGTTCATTGAGGGCAGGGACTGAGCACAAGACCTGGCGCGCAACAGATGGGCACTGATTTGAATTAAATAGAAGAGAGAGGAATGTGAGAGTAACTATACTTGGGCATGTAGAGTGGGGAGGTCTTCATTTGGCTCCTGGTCATGTAAACTTTTAAAATATCATCAAAATATTATATATTAAGGTTAGAAAATTTGTCAAATACACAAGTTAGTCAAATGCATACTGTAATTCACAAAACACTCATTCATGTAATAAACATTTATTAGCCACATCTTGTGTGCTGGGTACAGTGAATTACAATGGGCTGCAAGGATTAGGCAGACAAGGACTCCTTGCAAAGAAGTCTGCAGGGGGATTTTACAATACAAGGCCCAAACAAAGGGAAACAATTATGGCACTGAAAAAACCAAAAAACAAAAAAGACCAGGTAACATAAGTCTGAGCCTACCAAAAAAGGCTTCAGGGAGGAGGTGAGGGTACATTTGGGTAAGGTTTACACTTGTGTAAGATTTAAGCACAGAGATGAGAAAGGGATCCCAGTTTGAGAAAAGGCTCTGATTAAAGTTTTTCCGGAGGTAGGAAAACTCACCTGGGTATGCCTAGTAACAAGGATGTGGATGTGGCTTGAGAATAGGGATGTGTTTGTTTTCTATTGCTATGTTAAAAATTACCACAAAATTACCAGCTTAAAATAACAATCATTGGGGCTTCCCTGGTGGCGCAGTGGTTGAGAGTCCGCCTGCCAATGCAGGGGACATGGGTTCGTGCCCCGGTCCAGGAAGATCCCACATGCCGCGGAGCGGATGGGCCAGTGAGCCATGGCCGCTGAGCCTGTGCGTCCGGAGCCTGTGCTCCGCAATGGGAGAGGCCACAACAGTGAGAGCCTGTGTACCAAAAAAAAAAAAAAAAAACCAAAACAAAAAAACCAAAAACACAATCATTTATCATCCCACAGCTTCTGTGGGTCAGAAGTCTGGGCTCAGCCTCACTGGATTCTCCACTCAGCATCTCCCAGGGCTGAAACCAAGGTGTTCCTCTGGGGAGCTCCTCTTCCAAGCTCATGTTTGTTGGCAGGGCTCAGCTCCTTGCTGTAGTGTGACTGAGGTTCCTGCATTTTTGTTAACTACTGGCCACAGACCCCTGCCAGCTTCTAGAGGCCACCCTCAGGTCCCTTCCTCATGGACCCCTCCGTAGCCCCTTTCACAACACAGCAGCTTGCTTCTTTGGGGCCAGCAGGAGAATCTCTCTGTCTTCCAGAAGGATCAGTCCCTCTTTTTAAAGGCTCATGTAATTTGGTCAGGCCCACCTAGGATAACTCTCTTTTGATTAACTCCAAGTCAACTGATTAGTAACTTAATCACATTCACAAGTTTCTCCCACACTCAAGGGGAGAGGATTATACAGGGCACCTATATCGGGATTGGAGGCAGGAGTAGGAAGCTTGGCAGCTGAATTAGAATATTTACTACCACAGGAAATTCCCTGGTGGCCCAGTGGTAAAGAATATGCCTTACAATGCAGATGACATGGGTTCGATCCCTGGTCAGGGGACTAAGATCCCACATGCTGCAGGGCACCTAAGTCCATGCACCACAACTACTGAGCTCGCATGCCTCAACTAGAGCCCATGTGCCACAAACTACAGAGCTCACGCGCCCTGGAGTCTGCGCGCCACAACTAGAGAGAAGCCTGCACACCACAACAAAAGATCCCACATGCCTCAACGAAGATCCCGCATGCTGCAACTAAGACCCGATGCAGCCAAAAATAAATAAAATCAATAAATGAATAATAAATAAATCTTTTTTAAAAAAGGAATATTTCCTGACATAAGGGGTGATAAAGGGATTCGAAGGGCATTAGTTCCAGGGAGTGAAAGTGTCAGATGATGAAGGAACTTGATTGCAAGACAAGGAGTTTGGAGACTGAGAATTTTTAAGTTGAATAGTAGCATAATGAGAAGTAGAGCAGAAAAAGGCAGTATTTTTATCAGAACTCTGTAAAGAACTTGATAAAGTTATTTTACTGGCATGTTAAAAATGGAAAGGTTTTAGAGCAAGGATGGGAACTCAGTTGCATTAATTATGATCAAGTGGTAGTGGCTGCCTGGAGGGCTGTGTTGGGAGGGTTGGGGCCATTTCTGGGCTTAGCGGGCAGCAGTGCTGGGATCTACTGGCAATGTCTGTTAGGGTGAGGGTGGAGACGAACCGTAGCTCTGGAGCTGAGGGTTGGCCACCCTGGCACTTGAGAGAATAGTTTCAGACCTTGTACCTCTGCAAAGGAAAATAGCAAGTCTATTTTCCAGGATTCTGTGGTTTAATCTAGCATCCTACATAGCAAATGTAAAATAGCAAATATTAGGAAGCTCTTCAAGCCTTCTCCAAATGTCAGGAGCGAGAGCAAAATATGAATAAATTAATCCACTGGGAGCTTTTTCTATTCCTTCCTCTCTCTCAGTGAAAAAAAAAACAGCTCCAAAATTTAGGAATTTCTAGCAATCTCTTTAAACACCAGAAAATAGGTCTGCCAGGCAAAGAAATTAAAATGCCCTTGCTTTGGACTTTGATGATGCATTCCAAGGCTGCATGGAGACATGTGTAAGGAGAGTGATGAGAAAGTTAATCCTCTAATGATAGGTCTGAGGCCCAGAGGGGAGCTTCATCACAGGGTCATGTGTGGATGCAGAGGGGAGGATGTCAGCTTGGCAGGACACGCACTTACCTGCCCTCCACCGCTCAGGCTCTCCCGCCATCTCTCACATGCCTAGGAGCAGCCTTACATCTTCCAACTCAGAAGCAAAAATCCCAAGAGACTGATGTTGTTTCCTATAAGCCCAAAAGCTGTGCCCTGGGAACTTGTCGCTACTCAAGAGAGTGCTTAAGAAAAAGTGGCTTCAGAGCTGGAAGCCCTGGGGGGCTTCTGGCTCTAATTTTTAGTGGGTATGGTAGATTAGATTACTGTTTGATGGATAGTCTCTCTGGGTCCCATTTCCCTATGTCCTTGGAAGGAGCATCCCGCCCCCTCCTCCCCATGTTGGGCTTGACCATGTGCTTTGCATTGGTCAAAGAGACGTTAGTGGTTTTGATAGAGTTAGAGGTTCAAACTGCATTTGAGACATCGGGTTTGCTCTGCCATCACGATGAGAAAAACATATCGAGACTAGCCCCTGGTCCAACAGGATGAAAGGCATATGGAGTGGACCTGAACCCAAAGGCAGCTTGGAGTTAAGCCTGTAGTAGCCCAGGTGATGTCATGAAAGCTTACAGATCTGTGAGCAAGAATAACAGATGAGGGGCTTCCCTGATGGCGCAGTGGTTGAGAGTCCGCCTGCTGATGCAGGGGACGCGGGTTCGTGTCCCGGTCCGGGAAGATCCCACATGCCGCACAGCTGCTGGGCCCGTGAGCCATGGCCACTGAGCCTGCGCGTCCGGAGCCTGTGCTCCGCAACGGGAGAGGCCACAGCAGTGAGAGGCCCGCGTACCGCAAAAAAAAAAAGAATAACAGATGAGGATTCTCTTAAGACACTGAGTTTTGGAGTGGTTTGTTACAAAGTTATTGTGACAACAGCTGATGGGTGCAGTAAGTACTGAGGCCTTGGGGAAGTGCCTTTTTCTCTACCTCAGTTTCCTCATGTAGTAAAAGGATAGAGTGATGGCACCTCCTTATAGGGCTGTTGTGAGGACCAAGAGAGACAAGGCATTTAAGTGGCTTATTGTGGCAACTAATGCAGAAGAAGCACCTAACAAGCATAGTTTGTCACCACAGTTAAGAGAATGAACTCTGGATTCAATTTGGGGGGTTCAAATCCTGGCGGTATGTGTCTACTATAGAATGGGGTGGTGGAGAGAGTCCAGTGTGAGAGTAATTTCAAAACCAAGGCCATGTCTACACTGGCAAAAGTTCTAAATCTGGACCTCCTCGTTCAGTTATATATTCTTGCCACCACACGTCACAAAGGCCCTACTATAGGCAAGATCCTGGGATGACTCTCCGGCACACAGACTTACATGGTCTCTAATCTTAGAAGTGTTCCAAGACATGGGAGAGGCAGGGGTGAGGTTCCAGGGGCAGAGAAGAGGTGTCTGAGGAGGGGCTACAGATCCAGGGCGCACGCAGCACCGGTTCCGGGGCTGGGCTGCAAGAGGCAAGTTGTTCTTCCTGAGGCTGTGGTCTGAGGAGCTGAGGACCACTGAAGTTTGCAAGAAGTTCCAGAAACTCTCACTCCAGGGAGATAAATATCCAGCACCGACTCAATGCTGGTGGCTTAAAGCTCCAAGTCGAGAATTCAGACTCAGAAGGAAACAGGCTCCCCAGGAGAGCACTCAGGGACAAGCCAGATGGTAAGTCTGAGCTGGGTGCTAGGTACAACTCCAAGGCTGGACATTCAGACTTAGAAGAAGCCCAGTGAACAAGTAAGAGCTTTGAGTCCTCCAGACTGCCTTAAGTTCAAATCCTGGTTCCAGCATTTGCAAGCTGTGTGACCTGGAGCAAGTTTCGTAACATCTCTGAACCTTAGTTTCCTAAGCGATGTTAGGAAAATAGGGTTATTACTAGAACTTATCTTTTTGGGTCCTTATGAGGATTAAAATCATTAAATATATAAAATCCTTAGAATGGACCACAGTACTGCCTATTATTATTATTATTATTGTTACAGCCTCAAAACCCCATGTCTGAATCATGTGAGCCAGAGATGTATGTTTTATAATTCAGAATTTTTCAGATTTTAGAAAAGAAATATGACGCACATATAAAAATTATAGAAAAGAAATATGGTGCAGATATAAAGATTTTCGAGAAGAAATACGGTGTACATAGAAAATCACAGCAGGATCTGGGGCTGTATTCTGTAACCAAATACATGAATATTTATGTAGTGAAATATGTGAATATTTAGATCAAATAAGAACTAGAAATAGCTTCATGGCAGTTCAGGTCAGATTTTGCTACCATGTAAGATTTTTTAAAAAGCAAAACAAACAAATGATACCAAAAGCAAAGCTCTTTGAGTTTCTAGAGCTCCGAGGATTTGGGAAATGCAGAAAAGAGATTGTGGCTTTTATCACTGGAAGTGATGGAGGCTGCGTAAGTGTGTCAGGCCAGGAGTAGGGGGCAGAGAAAGGTCTCCACCCAAGCTGGTCGTGAAAGGCTGTATAGGAGGCAGGTGTGGAGCTGAGAGCCTCAAGGATTGGCAGGGTCTCAAAGGCAAGACTGGGCAGCAACACAGCAATCCGAGCCCAGGGTGTATTACTCAGAACTTGTCAAGAGGTAAACTGAGGCTGCATTGTGAATAGCCTTGAATACCAGGACAAGAATATGGGCTTTATGTAGTGAGCAGGAGATGATTTCATTGGGATTGAATCTGGCGTTTCAGACAATTTCTGCCTCTGGTACGGAGCCTGGCAGCTCTTTTAGAGATTGATGGTCTCAAGTTACACCCCTGTTCAGGTGGCGACCATGCTCTAGAATGCCCTTTCGTTCACCTTTGAAGTCTTGCTCAGCGATACCACCCACTCTGGGACACACTTTGCCTGTCACCATGGTGACAGACACTGCCAGCTCCCCACCCATATCACCTTGGCACTCATCGGTAAATACAGAAGGATGCTCGGTGAGACCACCAGCAAATCTTTACCAAGGGCTCTTTCTGGCTCCTGGTGTACCCTGAGCTTGTGCACAGAGTAAACGGGAAATGCAAAGAGTTAATACCGTCAGAAGCAGCCCTTAACAGTGATGGACAGGGCACTGAGGATAAACACCCCAATTCCCTCAGCCTCAGGTGAGGATAACACTGAAGCCTGATTGCCACTGCTCTTAGAATTCTCCCAGGAAAATGGGGCCCCAATGTCCTTGGCAATAACCTTCAATGCACCCCGTGTTGGCTTCCTGCCCTTTTTGTCTGACTCCTTACCCTGTATCCACATTTCTTGGCATCACCTTCCAAATAAACTAGTTGCACTTGAGTCTTTGTCTCAGGGTCTGCTCCTGGGGCCACACGGTTATAGGAGTGGCCTCTATGCTGGACTGACCCATCCATGCCTTGCTTCATGGTTTCCACTGGGGGAGGTTAAGCATCTCAAGGAGAGGAACTTTTCATTTGCCTGTGAATCCCCATGGTGCACTTAGAGGGTAGACATCAAACAATGTTGACTGTGGATTGACTTGGAAAATTAGGTAAGTTCCAATTACTTGCAAGTAGCTAAAGTTCACCAATGACTTCAAGGGACCAAGTTTAGCTTCTGGGTTTTATTCACTGGTTCTCCCACTTACTAGCTTCGTGATCTTGAGCAAGTCCCTTAATCTTTCTAAGACTTAGTCTCTATCTATGAAATGAAGATGAGAAACTTTGCCCCTTAGAGCTACTGTGAGAATTAAATAAGATCAGGTATTGAAGCACCAAGCTTATTTCCTGACTTTCCGAGTTAGTCATAGCTTTAGACGCCTCCTGTTCCCAAATATCTTTCCTATACATAACCAATTCCTCAGAATCATGGTCTTGAGGTGCTTTTACCTGCATACCGAAGTGGGTTCAAGTCCCCATGCATCTGATCTAGTGCATTCTGCCCCCTAAACAGAAAACTTCCATCTTTAAATGAAGACCTTGGGGCAGCTTTTCCATCTTTCATCACCAGCCTCTGATATAGACACATGCATACACATACATACAAACATGGATGTATTCTTTACAATGCACCTTCTCAACTGCTTCTGCAATTGCCACAAGGACACCAACTCAACACTCTGCTGTTTAACCAAGATAACATTTATATCACCAAGAGTAAAAAGATTCCTAAGCTTGGACTCTAAGAATTAGATCTTCTCGCTCTGATATCATCATCAAACATTTCGCAAGGCGTCATGGCACACACAGCCCTAGGCTAGGTCCTTGGATGCCTGGAATAATCCAAGGAAAGGTGGTACCCATGAAGCTTACCAATGGATATTGTAAACACCACCTAAATGACATCCCACAGTCAAGCAACATATAGTATCTATCTGTGTAGTGTGTGTGTGTGTGTGTGTGTGTGTGCGTGTGTGCTCGCGCATGTGTGCTCACGCATGAGCGCATGTGGAGATGCATGCTTGTGCAGGCGCAGGCGTAGATCTTACCTGTCTTGCTTTCCTAGTTCTCCTCCTGCATGCAAATGTGGAGCCAGAAGACAGTTTAGATGAAGTGCTAAGAGTCAGCATTCTGGTTTCTAGTCCTAAAAAGAGAGCCGGATGGCCCTGAACAGCTCGGTCCCCTTTCCAGACCTCAGTTTCTCTACCTGTAGGAGCAAGTAAAAGTGAATGTTTTCTAGGACTCTATTTATAAAGATCTTGAGTTTAAAAAGTTAAATTCGAGAAAAATCTGAAGGCAGGAAGATTCCACCACATGATTCCATATTTTTTTTCATTTGAAAACACCCAACTGAAAACTGACTTGTTAAAAAAAAAAAAAAAAAAAAAAAGTCTGTGCTATTACACCCACCATGCCTTCTTTATGAACTGGAGTAAAGAGGAGGGATTTATTTGAAAGTCAATAGACTATTTACGGCTCTACTGTAGGTACTAGTTTAAATTCAACATTTTGAATGGGGTAGAAACAATCACATCCGAATTTGACCAAGGATACATTCATATGTCAGTTTAATGCTCCAGCTGTTTAATCAAAATATGAATAAAAGGTCTAAAGCCCAACAAGCAAAAATATCATAGTTGTGGGATTCAGCGATTGCTTCCCCATTGTCAACCAATTACTGTGTAATTTCTCCCTGTGACTGAATAACTAACTGTTAGCAAATAATGAAAAGGCAATTACAGCGACACTTTGTTCCTATTACTCCCTTCATATTATTCCGGCTATAATTATTGTCAGAGCTGGAGGTTTACTGTACCATGGAAGCAGCACCAGGAAAGGAAATGGAATGGGCTGGTGCATGGAAAATTGCAAATGTCACAGCTACCTTCATCGCCACTGTTGGACTTCTGAGATTAAAAAATCAGAGGAAAAAGCTCTCCATGTGGGTTATACAAATTCTCTACCTCAAGCTGTTGAGGCGACGGGGGAAGTGGAGATGGAGGTGAGGGTGGGGGGGCAGGCAGGGAATCAGGCACGATGTTTGTTCTTTTTTCCTGTGTGTAATTCCCAAAGGACAGCGCATTTTCACCACAGTCTGCCTGAATCCAACTCGTGGACTCTTCTTTTAGCCTTTGCTTCTCATTAATTGTCTCCATGCTGGTTCATAATGGGGAGTGGCCTATAAATGATGCATTTTATGGGGTTTGATCTTTCTTCAGAGAGGAAATATTGCCACATATGGACAGATGTCTGAAAGAAAATGATGACTGTTCCCTCTTTGTGCAGTTGCTGGGACCAATTTTTAGAAGGTGATTTTCACCGATCAATATACCTTCCATTTTGACTTTATTTTTATTAACCAGAAACTGTAAAAATAAGACCAAAGGGATGGAGGTTTGGCCCTCATATTTTTATCTCTTATTTATTTAATGAACATATCCTGACTACCTACCATGTGCAAGGGACTGGACTAGGATCTGAGGAATCAAAGAAGAGTGAGACACAGTCCCTGACCAGAAAAGACTCCATCTTGAGTTATTTTCACACCCAAATAAATGTCTCTCTACATGAAAAGCAACTTAGCATAGTTGAAAGTGTGTAGAACTACATGTTTGAAGATCTAGATTCTAATTTCAGCTCTACAACTTACTAGCTGGTTTACCTTGATGTATCAGTTAGCTACTGCTGTGTAACAAACTATCTTCCAAACTATGTGGCTTAAGGCAACAATCATAAATAATTAAACTCATGAATCTGCAGGTCAGTAGGAGGCTCTGCTTCAGGTAGGGCTTGGCCAGGGCATCTTATTTGGGGAAGCTTTGCTCCAGATGTCTCTAACCTTCCTCCTTGGAATAGCTGGCCAGCCTGGATTGTCCTTATTATAACATCTGAAAAGCAAGAAAGCAAGCAGAAACATGCAGGCAAGCACACCAAGCACTTGCAAACCTTTGCTTTAGCCATGTCTGCTAACATCCTGTTAACCAAAGCAAATTACATGGTCAAACACAAAAATCAGTGGTTGAGGAAATATATTCTGCCTCTCAATGGGAAGAATTTTAAAGATAGATGGCAAAGAGGATGAATACAGTTAGAGGTGAAGAGCTGGGGGAATTCACACAATCAGCTGTGCTTGGGTAAAACTCCATGCCTCAATTTCTTTGTCTGTAAAATGGAGGCTCAGTTTACCTGCTTTAAAAGATCATTGGAAGAACCAAAAGAAACAAAGAGCATTAATATGCTCTGACAATTATAAAGAACTATGGCTCTATAATTTATTATTGCTCTTATTACTTTCTACTTATTTTTATACCATAAATATTTTATGATTTTTTTCTAGATCAAATTAGAGATTCTTTATAAACTTCAAATTTAAGTTCAGCCATCAGATAGTCTTTCATTCATCAGAGGTATTAAAAATGGAAAATGGAAATTAGTTACAGAGTCTATTCATTTTTGTTTTACTTGTAGAACAGGTCACTTCTCTAAGACCCTGATCTGATTTGAGGGCAGACGGAATCTCAAAGCTTTTGTTCTTGCTTCCTGCGGCAGCCAGTCAAGAGATTCCCCTGTGTTTCAGGTAGAAAATAAAATATATATATAGGCTATCAAGCTGTCTTGGCAACTACCACCCTTGGGTTATTTTTGTAGCTAAAGGAAAGCAGGTTATGAGAGATTGGTTGGTCATAAATAAATAAGCAAGGATATACATTCACAAGGACAAGAGAAAGGCAGATTAGTAATACTAAAGACAAAGGTGCAATAATAATAATAAAAACCCTCAGAAAGTCAGATCTGGGTTTGAATCCTTGCTCTACCACTCAATAACCGGTTTATTTAGCTTCCTGGAGCTTCTGTTTCCTTCTTTGTAAATTGAGGATAGAAAATCTAACCCACCGTGTTCTTGTGAGGACTAAATGAGCTATAAAAGATGTTAAATCTCCCTAAATAAATATATACAGTTGACCCTTGAACACTATGGGTTTGAACTGTGCCGGTCCACTTACATGTGAATTTTTTTCCACTAAATATGTACTACAGTACAACTGACCTTTGAACAACATGGGTTTCAACTATGCAGGTCCAGATACACAACAATGTACACAGATTTTTTCTCAATAAATACATACTACAGTACCACATGATCCATGGTTGGTTGAATCCGTGGATGCAGAACCATGATATCTGTATTGGAGGGCCAATTGTAATGTTAGACGTGAATTTTTGGATATGTGTAGGGTTGGTACCCCTAATCCCTGTATTGCTCAAGGGTCAACTGTAATTCCAATCAATGTCCTTGTAGGATTTTCTACTTCATTTGTATGTAAGAGAGGGAGCGTCACCCATGGATAGGGAAAGTACAGATTATTTGGTAAAAGGAGAAACTGACTCATAGCATAGAGAAAAAGTTGGATTATACCTCACACCATATACAAAAACATAAGCACTAGATAAATTGGATGAATTAAAGACTGAACTGATGAATAGTAAAACTTAAGAAATACAGTAAGCAGATAAGATAAATGTGTTGGTGACCTTGGAGTAGATAATGATTTGTAGTCAAAACCCCAAAGAACAAATGATATAGTTGCAGGGGGGGAGAAGATGCGAAACTAAAAGGATATGAATAGGTGTTTCGCAGAACAGAAAACAAGAAGAGCTAACACATTTACAAAGTTCATGTTCACTGATAGTCAGAGAAAGGCAAATTAGAACAAGATTGTGATGGCACTTTACACCCTTCAAATTGGAAAAAAGAATTAGACAATCAGATAATGTTAAGCGATGGTGAGGATGTTAGGAAACAGGAATTCTCCTTCATGTCCTGCTGGTGGGGGGTTAACTGCTACAGGTATTTTGCAGAAGAATGAATCTGGCATTAGTTAGTGAGAGTAAAAATGCACAGGTCCTAAGATCCTAGGAGACCCTCTTCTCTGGGGTGTCTACCCCAGAGACTTTCTCCCAAAGGTTCACAGGAAGGCGTGGATGAGGCCTGCTTTTGAAGCACTGTGCAAACGGGCAGCGCTGGAAATTCAGAGGGGTCCGTCAGAGGCAGAATGGAGGAGTAAAATGGTCCACAGTCCCTTATCTGCAATTCTTAAAAGCTCTGAAAATAGGAAAAATTTTCAAAACTTTGGCACAAACTAATTTGGAGGCAGAACTTGACCTGAACTGACATGAGACTCCTTAGAGCCTCTTCATATTCCACTTAGCGTAAATATTCATACATTTTGATAGAGAAATATATTAATGTGTTTGATAACAGCGTGGTGCCCAGGGCTCACAGAATGAGATTTGTAGTCCAACGCCACCTAATTTTAGCACAGATACAGAATGTGTTCCAGGAGATGCACATATCCGTGTATGGAGGGGCGAATTAGAAGAGCCTCAACTAAATTCACCAGCAAGGATGCATGTACGTGGCGTTAGAGATCTGGAGTCAGGACAGGACACAGAAGGGGAAAATAAAGAATGAAATGGAATATAGAAAATAGAATAGAATCGAAAAAATAAAATAAAATAAAATAAAAAAGGAACACCTAGTGTGAACTGGAGGAAAAAAAAAAATAAGGACAATAGATCATTGTTGACCAGCAGTTCATCTGGGAAGGGGAATTTCTATAGCAGTTTTTATCTATATCATATGCTGTTTCATTTTTGCAAAAGTCCCATTCTCCAACACGGTAACTTATGAATTTTTTTAAACCTCTGTCCTCCCCATAGGTTGGGCACTTAGAATCTGGGGCTTGAAAGTTATGTGTTAACTGGAAGTCTGCTGCAGCCAAATAGGGCCGCCTGGGGAGAATCCTGATACTAGGGATGTGTTTTCTCACCATGGGCAGCCCATGTGAACTATTATCCAGCCAAAAGAGTACTGGGTTTATGAGTAGACTTGGCTACAACTCCCAGCTCTCTCTGCTGTGCAACCTTGGGCAAGTCATTTTGCCTTTCTGAGCTTCAGAACTCCCTACCTGTTCCTTGCTCTTTCTCTCCCCAGGGGGAGCCCCTGTAATGGAGCCATTCTGGGTTTCTTGCAGGTGACCAAAAACACAGCGCCCCACCCCAATTTCTCTGCTAGGAGAAATCCCCAATTACCTTTCGAATTCGTGCAAACCTCACTTCTGCTATGAAGTCGGTCCCCCTCTGTTCCTACTGAATGTTAGATAGACCGCGCTTGGGATATTTTCCAAATATTCTTTTGTTTATCTGAATGCATGACTGTTTTGTTCATAAGAATATGACATCTGGAGGGCAGGAACCATACCTTGCTCACTTCTATAACCCTGAGGTCCAGGACTGTATCTAACACATAGTAGGTTCTCACTTTGGTGAATTAGGCAGACACGTTCTTGCCTTCCGGCAGCCTGAATCTAACAGGAGAAGGCAGATTCTGAGCAGGCAGTTGTGAATGTAACAGGCTTTTCAGAAGGGGAGCATAGGGAGCTTGGGGTGGGGGGCGGCTTATAACTGTGGCCAAATGGGACCAAGCTATGAAAATACAGCTATTTACATATGCATCTAAAATAACACCTCCCTTCCCCAATTTTCTCCTTCCTTGATTCACCATAGACTGCAGAGTTTCCATCTTCCAGGTCAAAAACTGACCCAGGGAACTGACCCCCCCAGCTTTCCAAGCTACATAAATCTAGAGGTCGGAGGGAGGGAGCAGAGCAGGCCACACATGCCAAGAAGGAGGAAGGGAGCCCCAAGTTCCGTTCAGACTAGAAATACCCTGAACTTTCCCTACCCCAAATCAGCTGTCATTAGGCTCTTCCCAACACTTCCTGTAACTTCTCCCTAGTTCCCAAGAGAACATGCCACGTAACACAAAATAATACTACATCTAAAGGTAAAAGGAAAGACACCATTACCAGATTAATACATTGTGAAAAAAATTCACATTTCTGATAGATAAGTTAACAGTGCATTGGTGATTAAATTAATTGCACGTGGCGAACAGAAAGATCGCTCTTTAATGCATGTTAAATATTAACAATTTGAGATAATAGGAGTCTGCAGGTCTCCTCTTTACAGCTTCTTTGTCAATGAGATGTACTTTTGGGCCGAAGGCTGAGATAGTTTGGAATGCGCTAGCCTCACCCAATGAAGGCCAGCACTGCCCCTCGCCACACCAGAGCCACCAGCAATCACCTTAATCATAACTGACCGGAACCAAATGGATTCAGGCAGCCGTGCAGACTACTGAGTTAAAAAGTTTTATATATCAAGAGTCTGAATGCCAACTAAATCAAAACCTTTCAAGGCAAATCAAAGGGCCAGCAGCCTTCTCCCCGCTTCTGTCAAAAAGCTTTGTTTCGCCATTTCCTCCCAGGGCTGTCACGAGGTGGCCTCTTCTGTGGTTCAGTTCAGCCTCATCTGGAGGCATCCTTACATGTCCCATTATCCTCAGAAAGTCAGCCCATCACCTTTACATGAAGAGCACTAAGGGGTGGCTTGTGGGGTAGGCGGGGAGCAAGAAGAAGCAAAACAAACTGATTGATTGCAAACCCAGCTATGATGTCAGCATGAATTAATGTTTCCCACAGGCATGCTAATCAGCTCCATGACATAATAACGGCTTCTATTACACCGGTGGGACTTCAAAGTTTTTCCAAAGATAACATAACACAACACTTGAAGCCCCAGGAAACTTCCACCGCACTTTTAGATGTTTTATAAAGTTACCAATCTTTTCATTGCTCGGGAAACAAAAAAAAGCTGAAAGGAAACAGAATATTGAATTTGGGATGAATCAGGGTTGGAAAGTGATTTCATTACAAATTCCAAATGTTCAAAGAGATAGTGGCAATTAAAAAGCTACAAGAGGTCGCTATTCAAAATCAGCTCTGTGCAAACTTTTCTCAGGCGGGCAGATGGGCACAGTTCCCAATTCGGAAAAAAAATTCTAAGTCTGTATGAAAGGTATTTGTTCAAATGAACAAATGAACCCACAAAAAGTGTGTAAGACAGGAAAGCACGGAGATCAAGGTTTGTGTCTCTGTTCTGACCTCTCCTAGATATTTGTCTTTGGGCCAATTATTTAATATTTCTGAGACTCAATTCCTCCTGTATAAAATGGAAATAATGATACCCACCTCACAGCAGCGTTGGGAGGTCTAAATCAGGGACTGTATTCACAGCACTGCATCAAGGAGGGCAGCCAGTAAATGCTCTTATTATTATGCTTATCAATAAACATTTGATACCTCTCTCATTTACTCAGCAATGATACGTGATTACTACTGCTTATAGCGAATATCCAGCATTTACATAAGAATTCATACACACACCATCCTTCTAAGTGCATACAAGCCGATGAGCTAGATACTATTGTGCCTAATTTACAGATGATGCAGTTGAGGCACAGAGAGGTGTCAGTTACCTGCCTGAGACAGCACAGATGAGATATAACGGCTGGATTTCAAACCCATGCCATCTGGCTCCATTCTGTAGTCTCAGCTACGACTTTCTCTGTACATGTGCACACAAGAGGACACACATGTACACTCACACACATACACACACACACTTGTGCACCGCCTGGAACACATCCTGCAGGTGTCTAACCACCCACCATGATGATTACAGATCCAGTTTCTGCAGTTTGACCTGCCTGGGTGTGAGGCCCAGCTACTCCACTTACTCAGTGTGACCTTGCGTAAGTCACTTAACTTTCTGAGACTCAGTCCTTGATCTGTGCAATGGGAATATTCATAGAACCCATGAGAGGATACCTGGGAAGAGCGTAGCATGGTGCCTGAACTTGATAAACACCTTGATAAATGTAGCTCTCATCATTTTTGTTGTTGTTGGCTACTCCCCTCGGCTTGTGGAATCTTAGTTCCCTGACCAGGGATCGCACCTGGGCCCGGCAGTGGAAGCACGGAGTCCCAACCACTGTACTACCTGGGAATTCCCAGCTATCAGCATTATTATAAACAAATATTGTTCATAATATTTCTATCTCTCTCTGTGTCTCTCTGTCTCCGTCTCTCTCTCTCTCACACACACACACACATACACAGACACACAGTCCAGTGTCAATCACAGGAATATCTGGATGGAGCTTCCAGAAAGGGATGCACCAGGCACGGGTATTTGTGCTAACAGGGATCCCGTTGGAGCATCTGAAAGTTACAGATGGAGGAGAGAGGCAGGAAGAGAGGCTGCTGCTCTGTCTCCCAACCGGATGTCCCCTCCTGTCTCAGATCCTCTCTCTGTCCCCATCCGGCAGCTGCCTACCCCCTGGAGTGAGAGCAGATCCGAGGGATCACCCACCGGCAGATTCCTGCCGTGAGGTACAGCCCTCCACTCAGGCCCTGCTTGGAGGGCAAGGCTTCCATAGCCTAGAGGTCCCCGGAGACATAGAGGGGGGCCAATGGGGGTGCCATGTCACCCCTGCAGGCCCACTAACTTGACATTTTCTCTTTTTTTTTCAGTTTTTTTAGGTATTTTATTTTAAAATATTTATTTTAGGAATTTTACTTTAAATTTTACTTTAAATCAAATGCTATTATTTTTTGTTTATTTTTACAATATATCCTCATAGCTTATTTATTTTATACCTAATAGCTTGTACCTCTTAATCTCCTCCGCCATCTTGCCCCTTGCCCCCTCCCCACTGTAACCACTAGTTTGTCCTCTATATCTGTTGACTTGACATTTTTTGATGGTTTCCTACTAGATAAGGAAGCCTCAAGGGCTGCTTACTTGCATGACCTCCTCTCAGCCCCCTGGCTGTCAGATCTTCATGTTTATTTGGGGAGGAACAAAGGGCACCTGGCTTCTTGTCTTGATAAAATGTGCAGTCCAAAGTGAAAGTGGCCCCATCACCCACTGGTGTTCCTGTCACCCTGTTCGGCTCCATAGAGCAGCCAGAGTCCTAGACCTGAGGAAGGACACAAGGGAAGCAGCTGCATAGCACAGGGAGATCAGCTCAGTGCTTTGTGACCACCCAGAGGGGTGAGATAGGGAGGGTGGGAGGGAGACACAAGAGGGAGGAGATATGGGGATATGTGTATGCATATAGCTGATTCACTTTGTTATACAGCAGAAACTAACACACCATTGTAAAGCAATTACACTCCAATAAAGATGTTAAAAAAAAAGAAGAAAAGAAATAAAGGAGAGGAACAGAAACTAAATGAGAGGCCAGGAAGGACAAAGCAAAGAGGTGAGTAGAAAAGATGGAGCTGCTTCTGGGAGAAAATGCCCTAAGTGTCTCCAACTGTGACCTTGGCTGTTACCCATTTAACTTAGTTTATTTGAGGCTATTCCTTTGAATGAAACCAAATATCAGCTACAATTTTGCCTCAGGATTTGCTGGTATCTTCAAGAAAAGAATCCTGACGGACCCAGTTTTCTTTTTGCTTCTGACAATTTTTTAATGCGTACGTGTATTTCCCTTGATACATTTACTATCTTCCGATTTTTTAGAAAGGACAGAATTGGGGAGAAAAAAGGGATACATTAAAAACAAAACCAAAAAACTCTTATGACTTTCCTAAGCTTAGAGGTAACCAGTTGCTGAAGCTGAACTAAATTTGGTACCTGAGGCATCCTTGCAACAGATTATTATCAACACTGTGTCTAGCTGGCGACCCAGTGGTCACACAGCCTCTGTCCTCAGGTTGCTTATGCTCTAGAGGAGGAAGGAAATGCAAAACAGAGTGGTGAGCGCAGTGGTAGACACATCTGGGGACACACCTGCTTGGCCTTCCTTCTGATCTCAGCCAGGGCTGGGTGGACAGGGCCTGGCAGATTGCTACCAACCTGAGTGACACACAGCTTCGTTTTCTGGGTGACCCCAACACGGCAGAAGCCCTGGAGAGCTTGGTCATCCCGTGCAGCTGCACAGCTGGGAAGGGCAGGGAAATTAGCAACTCCCCGGGGCAACCCTCAGCCAGTGGCAACTGACCCAGGGGATAAATGCTTCAGTTCCCATCCTCCAGGCACTCATGCTGGAGTCATTTCAAACACTCCTCAGGAGGACCCAGTGGAATCGAGCTCCTGTTGCTGACAGCAGCAACTTCAACAATGCCCCCTAATATTGCTTTTCTTCCCTCCCGGTTTCACTTTCCCGGCTCCCTCATCCCTGTACCCTGGGGTCACTTTCCAAATACACTACCTATACCCAAGTCTTTGTCTCAAGGGTTGCTTTCAGGGGAACTCCAGTCAAACAGGGTGATCTAGGAGTTCACTCTAAGGGCATCAAACCTAGTCACAGGGCATGGAAGAAGGCATCCTGGTGATGTGTGAACGGGACACTGGATGTTGAGTGCAAACAGAGGTTCAGGGAGAGGGGAGAGGTGGGAAAGTAACCCATGCAGAAAACACAGGTAGGAGACGGGAAAAGCATGACATGTTTGTGGGACTGCGACGAGCTTAGACAGAAAGTCCACCCACGTTGCATAAATATGTTTATGGAATCAGATGGAAGGATTCTTCCCTGTCCTTGATGGCAAACCCAAGAGCTACCTCTTTGGCATCCCAAATAATCACATGAGCTACGGCAAACGATTTTTTTAAACAAAGCATATTTGTCTGTTGTAAAAGATACACGAGAAAGCCTTTCGTATGGCAGGTGGAGGCCTTTGGATTGCTGGGGCAGAGAAAGCAAGCAAAGACCACAGTAAATCAGGGAGAACCTCTCTGAGCCTTAGTTTCTTCATCTGTCAAATGAGCCCATATGTCTCAGGCAGAACTGAGTAACTGGTCCCCAAGGTGTCACAATACAGATAGTACAACCAACCCAGTCTGGAAGAAGAAATACGTTTGGCCAAACCGTTTTGGACCAATATGATAGACGATCTCCATCCGGCCATCTCTTTGAAACCCATTCGTAAATAGATTCCAACAAGGAAGATATTCTGATTTAACACAGCAGGGCCAGGAAGGGGCATGGGGGTAAAAGGCAGAGGGGTTGGAAGTATAATTGTACATTTTGACATTAAATGAATTACATGGAAATTATATGCAAATCATTATGCAAATGTGGCATATGTTGTTTTCAAGTTAACAGCTTGGACACTTTTAATAATTACAGCATTTTTCAGGGTGAATTAAGAGCCCCAATAAACTATATTTAGGATCCACTTCAAGTGAACAGGATTTAATGGCCTTTGTTTTTCATTTTAAGTAACTCAGGTTAAGAGAGAAACTTGAAATTCTCTCTCTTCACCCTATAAAGGCCACTATATATTATACAATATTCTTTTGATGACAGTGACGATCTATGACAATTAATAAGCACATTACTGCCCAAAGCCTTTGAAAATATGGACTTTTCAAGAGAGCACTGCTTTACCTAATGTTTTCCTTTTATACCTTGTGAATGGATATAAAAGATTAAAGTGAAATATCCTTCTCTCTATTGCATTATCCTTCCATAATCTAAGAAAAAGAAACCATCACATCACATCACATCATGAGATGTCCTGCCAGGGATGCCATTGTTCCCTCAGAGAGTGCAGGTGACTGCAACACCTCTCACTTATTTCTTCACCTAAAAAAGAGATACTAGATTTGCTCATCTTTCTTCCTCACTTTTGCAAAACCTCCTCAAAATGTTTATTTTTTGAGAAAACTCAGCCATGGCTCAGGCAGGGTAGGAACAGCTAGTGAAGAGGGGAGTTTCAACTTCCTTTGCAGACCTCTATTTCTAGGAATATTTTGGACTAGATAACCTGAAGAATCTCTGATCACAAAATCTCTAGAACTACTGGGCGACATATAATTAACATCCTTTTTTTTTCTGCGGTACGCGGGCCACTCACTGTCGTGGCCTCTCCCATTGTGGAGCACAGGCTCCGGACGCACAGGCTCAGCGGCCATGGCTCACGGGTCCAGCTGCTCCGCGGCATATGGGATCCTCCCAGACCGGGGCATGAACCCGTGTCCCCTGCATCGGCAGGCAATGCCTCCTAATCGCAGTCCCACAAACATGTCATGCTTTTCCCGGCTTCTACCTGTGTTTTCTGCATGGGTTACTTTCCCACCTCTCCCCTCTCCCTGAACCTCTGTTTGCACTCAACATCCAGTGTCCCGTTCACACATCACCAGGATGCCTTCTTCCATGCCCTGTGACTAGGTTTGATGCCCTTAGAGTGAACTCCTAGATCACCCTGTTTGACTCGAGTTCCCCTGAAAGCAACCCTTGAGACAAAGACTTGGGTATAGGTAGTGTATTTGGAAAGTGACCCCAGGGTACAGGGATGAGGGATCCGGGAAAGTGAAACCGGGAGGGAAGAAAAGCAATATTAGGGGGCATCTCAACCACTGTGCCACCAGGGAAGCCCCAATAAACATCCTTTTAAATGCAGCAAAACTGAGCTCACAAAAAGAAAAAAAAAAATCAGCAAAATTCCCAAAGGCTTAAAACAAAAAAGGATTTGAAGTCTTGAGAGTTATATGTGAAATGATATCGCAGCTGCCCCAAGGTGTGGTTCATAGCAGCCAGTCTGGGCAAAATAGGAGCTTGGGCTTTTACCACCACATAGGGATAGGAGTTAAGGCTTTATATAGACATCAAACCAGGACACTCAGAAAGCTGCACCCTCAGTGACAGGATGGACTAGGTCATCGATCCAGCAAAGAGAGATAAAACAGTTTGACTGTCTAGGTTTGGGCCTGGGTGGGAAAATAAATATCAGTATCTCCCATGAGAATTTACAATGACAAGACTTTTCTTACTCTGGTTTGGGGTTCCCTGGAATCCACAAAGTTCAGTGGTTTTGGATGGGAATATCTCCAGGGACAGCTGGCAGATATAAACAAGCACAATTAAAGAACGTAATCCCAAACCAACTCCCACAAGGTCCCACTAACGATGAAGTCACAATGCAAAATTACAAAACACAGGAAAGAAAAATCAGCCCCCAGGTTGCCCAAAGAGTTGGGCCTCAAGGCTTCTCCTCTAACATTCAGAAAGAAATAGGCCAACGGCCTCAAAATAGATTCATCTCTGTACCACCTGGCTATACAGACCCTGGTGACTGTTTTACTTTCCCCATGAATGTGGTTTCTGGTGGAGGATCCTTTGTAATCTCTTCACAAGGAGTCAGGCAAAAACAGAAAAGGAGAAACTCTCTTGTTTTTGTGGATGGAAAGATGACCATGAAGCTCAAATCTCCAAACCGTCCAATTCTGGGTAGCTGCCCACACGGAAGCCCAACTCTCTTTACCCAACACAGCATTCAAGAACTGAAAATGTTGCCCCTTCTAGAGTTTTCAACCTAATCATTGGGACCAGAGGAATGGATTTATATTGATGGAACTTTAAGCAGCATGAAGAGCATTTTGGACAGGACTCCTAGGCATGGAAGTAAGTCTTCAGAAGTAGCTCACCTAATATACAAGGAAAAGACAAACTTGGGGAAATTCAGGTTCCTGGGGCAACTGTGTGCTGTGAGTAACTGATCCTAATAATTTCTACTCCCTACTGAGGTGCCTTCAGTGGATTCCAACTCCATTGTAAAATAAGGCCCATCTCCTTGGCCTATTTTTAAGGATTTTGACATCTGAAACTAATACAACATTGTTAATCAACTGTACTTCAATATAAAATAAAAAAAAAAATTTAAAGATACTCCCAGATAAACAAAAATAAAAAGTATGGTTAGGAAAAATCTTTCTTGTGAGTCTATTTCCCTTTTGTTGACTTATTTCTTTCTGAAAAATTTTCCAAATAATACCATATTCTGCAAGTTAAGAATACTTATTTTATATATGAATATTTCTAAATAAAATACAACTAGAATATTCTGTTTCATATTCTGTATGTATTAATGTTTATTCCTTTGGTATCAAACAATGAATAAGTGTAGCAATGGGTCAGAAAAATGGAGAAATTCTGAAAAGGCAGGAGCAGCTGTGGCATAGTTTTTTAATCTCCCCAATTTCCAGTATAAAAATAGAGCAACTAGATGAAAAAAATCAAAGACCTATAAACAATATTGTTAATTACACTATGCATCAAGTATTCCCAAGAACCCCCCCAAAACGAATGCGTGGGGATAGACCACTAAAATTCTGACACCAGTTCTAATGTGTGTGTTTTTTCCATACCACCAAGCAATTCTGGGACACCAGCCGGGTGTCCTACGACTCAACTCAGTTCTGACACTGTCTACCTGCAGATACCTGTCAGATGCCACAGGTTAAGGGCTCAGTCCTACAAGACTGACACCGCCCGAACTTCAGAAGCCAATCTTTAGTCCAGACTGTCACCTGTGCTTTGACCAACCTGCTATAGATTAGAGGTTCCAATGACAGAGTGGCTTACAGAACTCAGAGAAACATTTTGCTTGCTGGATTGCCAGTTTTTTTTATAAAAGGATATAACACAGGAACAGCCAGATGGAAGAGATCCATAGTGCAAGGTACGCGGGAAGGGAAGCAGAGCTTCCACGCTCCCTCTAAGCCTGGAATCCTCCCCAAATTTCCATGCATTCACCAACCTGAAGCTCTCCGAACCCCATCTTTTTGGCTTTTTATGGAGCCTTTATTTTACAGGCAAATTAATAAATCACTGACCCCTCTCCCCTCCCTGGAGGTCAGGGGGAGTGAGACTGAAAGTTCCAACCCTCTAATCAAGTAGTTGCCCCTGGCAACGAGCCCCCATCCCTTGGTGCTTTCTAAAAGTCACTTCATTAATGGAAACTCAGGTGTGGTTGAGAGGGATAATTTATGAATATCAAGACACCTTTATCACTTAAGAAATCCCAGGATAGGAGCTTTGTGCTGGAAACAGCAATGAAGACCAAATATACATTTCTCATTTTCAATCACAATATCATAACCACCAATGGCAGCAGGCCTGTGCGGGAAGCAACAGAGCATCCGATGAACCTGGAAACAGAAGAATCTCAAAATACCAACAGTGTTCACTAGCAAGCAAGGGAGACTAATATGAGAATCGTAGCTCAAACTGGAAGAGGTTTTGCCCAATCTAACTGTGGGTGAATAGGAGGGATTAACAGTAAGCAGTGAAGAAACTGCCGAAATTTTGCTCCTTTCAACATCCAAAACTAGTATGCCAGGACTCCGTTTCAGTAGAGGACCCTCATACTGAGGAATAAATGGCAGAAACAGATTCATAAAGAAGTAGGAGTCGGGCTTCCCTGGTGGCGCAGTGGTTAAGAGTCCGCCTGCCAATGCAGAGGACATGGGTTCATACCCCGGCCCGGGAAGATCCCACATGCCGCGGAGCGGCTAGGCCTGTGAGCCATGGCCGCTGAGCCTGCGCTCCACAACGGGAGAGGCCACGACAGTGAGAGGCCCACATACCGCAAAAAAAAAAGAAAAAAAGAAGTAGGAGTCAACACACACAAAGGAAGGAGTAGGTCCAGATAAATGTGAAGGAGGGAAACAGGGTCAAGAAAAGTCATCATACTTAATACTATACAAAAACATCAGGAAAGGGAATTCTCTGAAGTTATAAAAGCTACCCTAAACTAAACTTCTTTCTAAAAGCTCAGAAAAACAATTCTGTATAAAAGTGATTGACAGATATGTACCAAAGATAAATCCCATACAAAATTATCTTAAAAAAGTAAAAGGGGCAGAATAACATTCCTGCAGACAATAAAAGCTTGCCAGAAATATATGCTCACAAAACCGATCAAAACTATAAACTTCTATTTTAAAATGAGCTAAAGGACAATAAGAAAATATGCAGAAAAGAACAGTATTGATCAGGATTTGAAAAACTTGGAGATGAGACAAGTTTTGGTGATGAGACAAGATGAGACAGGATAAGAAGAGAAATTTCAAATTATTTTCAGAAATGAAAAGTAAACTAGAAGGGACACAAGTATGAATAAATATGACAGATTATGCCCTAAGAGAAATAGATGAAAACAAAAATATTAAAAATATAAATGAAAGTAAGGAAGAACTAAAAAGGGTTTGAAATAAAGTGACAAGTATTTAACATAGGCAAAGACTATCCAACAAAGGAATAATAAGAATACTTTCGAACAAATACTAAACACTGTAATTCAGAAAAACTTTACTGAGGAAAAAAAAGATTTGAAACTATACGTTGAAAGAATACACTACATAACTGAGGCTATTGACCCAAAGCTACCAACATTAAGACATACTCTAGTAAATAATGAAACCTAGAAAGAAAAAAGAAAAGATGGAATGAAGGGAGGAAAGAATGGGAAAATCCTTTAGACAATTAGGGAAAAGAACAAATGATTTATAAGGGAAAGAAAATGAGACAGTTCAATGACAACACTTTATGTCAGAAGAAAATGGAGTGAAATATTTAAGAAATTCAAGGAAAGAAAACATGAGTCAAGAATTTTATATTTAATAATAGTACCTTTAAAGTGCAAAGGACACAGGCAAATGTTATCAACATACAAGAGCTCAAAGAATATTGTTTCCATGCGCCCTTCCCGTGGAAGTTTCTATAATGCGAGCTTCAGACAACCAACTGGAGAGGTACAAATACAAGGACTGTTTGTAAGCTTTAATATATAGTTACTTGTGGAACTGAGACTAAATGAGGGTTCAAGGGAAAAAGAGTATAATTTGTAAGGGCTCTCAATGCCCGGGCATTGTAGCTATCTATAGTACAACTATAAAATAGGAAGAATGAAAAGACCACGTGGAAAAAAATTTTAACTTTTCTCAATAGTTATATTGGCGGTACAGTGTTAGTATTGTCCTGAAACTATTGTGTACTTTGGGATAAAGTAAATGAGTCATATGGGATGTTCTGATTTTTATCACTCCCTGTGTCCCTGAGAACCAAGGTTCTCAGTGTGGGGAAAAGGGGGTGTACAGATGGATTACAGAAGAGGCTAAGTTAACTTAAAAAATAAATAACTGGGGTCTTGAATTTGAAGTGGAATCATTAGTATAAACTCGTGAGCTCTGTTGATGAGTTCTAAAGATGACTGTCCCTTGCACAAAGATTATGATCTTAAAATACATTTCCAACTAACTGAAGAAACCAGGGCTTCTTGGAGAAACGGCTGACTTTATGTCTGGGGCAGGAGTGTAAAAGGTGAGCCAGGAACACCTTGTCATACCAGATACCCAGAAAACTTTCAAGGACTTGGGTCATGTGAAAAGGATTCAAGAGCCAATTTTGAAGAGACCAACAACAGGCCAATTTAAGTTTCAAAAACAAACAAACAAATGTAATTGATTGAATCCCATCAAATATGTTTAAATTCTTGAGATCATAATGACATTTCACAAATAAACATTTTAGAAGAGTTTTAGTTTACAGAAAAATTGTGGAGATAGTCCAGAGAATTTCCATATGTCCCACACCCACTTTCCCCTATTAACATCTTACATGAGTATATTTGTTACAATTAATGAATGGATATTGATACATTATTTTAAACTAAAGTCCACTAACATTAACTATCTCTCCATTTATTTGAATGGTCTCTGATTTTTTTTTCTTTAGTATTTTATAGTTTCCCACATATAGATCCTTCACATGTTTTGTTAGATTTATACCTATTTCTTTTTCCTTTCCTTTCATTTCCTTTCCCATTTTTTCTTTTCCTTTTCCCTTATTTCCCCTCCCTTATCTTCCCCTCCACTTCCCTTTCCTTTCTTCCTTCCTTCCCTCCTTTATTTCTTTCTGGTGCTCAATTTGTTTCCTCTTTTTTGATAACAATTCATAACGATATTTTTAAAGACACCGGTTGGTCACCTTTGGAATGAAGGCAGGCAATTCATTATCTTGGAAACTCATAAATATAGGGGGAAAACTAAGCCTTTATCCAACCTTTCATATATAAACTGTGCCACCAGGCAGTCAAGTACAGATGAGAGCAAGCATCTCTTTACATTCATATTGCTATTAAATGGGAAAAATTATAGAGTTAAAATACTATCTTTTTTTTTTTTTTTTGCAGTACGCGGGCCCTTCACCGCTGTGGCCTCTCCTGCCGCGGAGCACAGGCTCCGGACACGCAGGCCCAGCGGCCATGGCTCAGGGGCCCAGCCGCTCCACAGCATGTGGGATCCTCCCGGACCGGGGTACGAACCCGTGTCCCCTGCATCGGCAGGCGGACTCTCAACCATTGCGCCACCAGGGAAGCCCCAAAATACTATCATTTTATAAACACAAATGAATGAAAGGATCTAAGCATTGCATGTCTAAGGTTGCTAATATCATGAAATAGACACACACCTTCATGTGTGTGTGCTTTCCACAGAAAGAACACACCACCAACTATATATTCTTTCTAAACAGATCACACATGAGTCCAAGACAGCCTCTGGGTTCCCCTGCAGGAAAGACAGCAGAAGAGGTGCATGCTAAATGGCACCCTGAATTTGCAATCAGCAAAATCCAGACTGTGGGAAACTCTCAAGTCAAATGTCCCAAGTTTTTTCAACAGAAATAGTTAAAGAATAGAAAAGGATGGACAGAAAACCTATAGATTGAGAGAAACTTTAAAAACATAAAATGTCTTTTAAAATGCACAAGACTACAGTGCCTAGGGATGTCCACTGAATAAAACTATAAAGAAATGCAAGGAAGTGACACAAAAGTCAGGGTCGTGGGGAGGAAAGATGCTGTGATTAGAATGGAACACATAAGAGGTCTTCCAGGGTGACTGGCAAAGTCCTATTTCTTGATCTGGGTAGCGATTGTAAGGATGTTTCTCTTATAATAACTCTTTAAACTACACATTTTTTGGTGTTTGTTTTTTTTCTCTGAGTGTCTTATTTTACTTTAATGCAGTTAACCAAAAATAAAGGAAGCAGAAAGAAAATGGAGTATTCTAGTCTTCAAGAAAGCTCAAGTAGTGATAAGCAAGTTTCATCCACTTAGGAGTCCTGAGTAATAAGTTAAACATTTTCACTTCACATAGGAGCCAACAATATCGGATTAGGCTCATATAGCCTTCTACAAAGTACACGTATGCTGTTGCTATTCTGAAATTCTAAATAGATACTTTGTGACACTTCATTGTAATGATTATTCAAAGAAATTAGCAAGTGGAGGGAAAACGAAAGAGAAATAAATTAATGCATAGAATGAGCCCAAATTTGGCGTTCTCTCCTTTTGTTTTTGCAAAGATGACTCTGAGAGATTTTTTAAAAATCCAGCGAAATTGCAAACATCTCCACTACAGATGATCAAAGCCCTTCCTATGGGATACTGCTTCATAACTGAATCATGCAAACTGCCGGGAAGTTTATACCCAACCTACATTTTCTGTGATGTTAACCTGTTATTCCAGGCCCCCTTGTGTACTTATATGATTCTCAAAGATATCTTTAAATAGTCCCTTACCTTCCATTTTACCAGTCAAACAAACACGTACAGGAGAAGTGGAATGCATAAATAGTCTCTCCTCATCTATTTGCAGTTCAAAAGACTGGCCCACAAAGGGGAAAAAGAGAGTCGACATTTTCTCTTCAGAAGTGTTTAGACATTCACAGGAGCCAAGACAAAAACATTCATTGCGGAGGGAAGACACAGCAGCTTTTTATATGTTATGGGCAATGACTATACTGCTGGTTTTTTAAGACTGGTCATAATTTTGCAAACTCTTACAGATGCATAATAACTGGCATCTTTTCAGAGATGGGAAAATCCATATTCTAAATTCTGATGTATGATCATCTCTTTTTAAAAAAATATTTATTTTATTTATTTATTTTTAATTTTTTTTGGCTGCGTCGGTCTTAGTTGCGGCCCACAGGATCTTCCTTGAGGCATGCAGGATCTTTCATTGCGGCACGCGGGCTTCTCTCTAGTTGTGGTGGTGTGTGGGTTTTCTCTTCTCTAGTTGAGGCTCTCGAGCTCAGTAGTTGTGGTGCGTGGGCTTAGCTGCCCCACGGCATGTGGGAACCTAGTTCCCTAACCAGGGATCGAACCCGAGTCCCTTGCGTTGGAAGGAGGATTCTTTACCACTGGACCACCAGGGAAGTCTCCTCTGGTGTGTGATAATCTCTTAAAATGGATTCATCTTTTGGGTTTGGATTTAACCTAGACCTTAGCTAATGCCTTCCATTCCATAGATGGGGAAAACTGAGGCCTTGAGAAATGAATGGACTCTCCCAAGGTCAAACAGCAAGATAGTCAGAATTGGGATTTGAATTCAGAGTTCTTGACTTGACTTGTTTCTGTGGTGTCTAAGCAAAGGTGAACTAAGAGATATCTATCAAGTAACCTGGGACTGGGGTAGGAGTTGGGGAGGAGTTTAGAATTTCACTAGTAAGGGCTGCCCTTGGGTCATGGGATCCCCTGGGTATCAGGGACTGAAAAGAGACAGCCCTTTTGGGCTCTCGGAAGGAGTGGGTAAGCCTAGGAAACACATGTTCAGAAAGGACTGAAGGATCTACCTTTTGGTAATTGAGTCACCTGAAAGTCAGGGACCATAGTACCTGTGGGATACACACACTCAGTGTAACCACGGGACAAATGAAGACAAAGGATGGAGAGGCTCTATCCCCAGGTAAAAGTATAGCCCTGGGACAGAAATAGTGTCACAGCCAATTCCATTTTCAGGACCAACCTGGGAAGAATTGTGAATCCCATAAGATCTTAGGTGGATGTTGACAGAGCTTGGGGTCAGCCGGCTGCCAGTTGGAATTATCTGGATGACTAGAAGAGAATATTTCACCAGTCTCCTCTGGTGGCTGAAGGAGTTTTGGGTAACATGTACTACATAATTATGTTAGATTCTGAGACCACGAACTGAAAAAATTTCACTTCTGTCAATAGTGTATAATCTTCCTTCCACTCCAGGGTGTCCAGAAAGTCAAATGTTATCGGTGGGAAAATTGCACATATTAAAAACTTTCCAACTTTAATGTTGTTCCAAAGGAAACGACATCATTTATTTCCCTGTACTTTGGAAGAAGCCAAAATCCCTCCAGGTTAGAACCAAACAGCTGCAATTAGCCAACTAATTTGGACAAATGAGAGAGGGTCTGTGTGCCCAAATTACCCAAATAACTGGAACTTTGTAGTCCTGGACCCCCAAATAACATCGGTCTACATATGAATCTTTGTGGTCATCCTACTAAAGAAGACAATGTATTACACTCTATAATTTTGGGAGATGGTCTTTTTTTTTCTTATTTTTTGACGTTAGATTGATTGGAAAGCCATGGTGGGAGAATTCCACATGGGTAAGGGAGAAAGAGGTCCAGTTAAATAGGAAATGCTAACAAGCTGCTTGAATGAGCACTGAGGCACGCCGGGATATTACATGTCCACAAAGAAAATATTAATTTTAAGCTCAAAGAAAAAAATAAAAATGGGAATTTAATGGATGGGGGAGAATAAGAAAAAAGTGTCAGGATATTTATATAAACTGTCATGCCTGTGTTTTCGTGAAGGCCCATGCCCTCTAAGCAGTCAATCAACACTCTCTCTGATCACAGACTTCGCTCTGATTGAGTGGGGAGATGTCAGCCAGGGAGAAAAACATGTGGAAAATCTGCTAACCATGTGTGTCATTCCTGATGTCAACATGGAAGGAAATATGGGAGAGACCTAACATTAGTGCATTTCCACTCCAGCTCCAAGGATGCTAAAGGACACTGTTGACTTTTAAAACTATGTACTTCTTATCACCATCGTTGTTGTTGTTGTTTTTGATAATGGTGATGATGATGAAAATACACACCATTCCACGTTAGCCCAACATAAATAAAACAAGACCACCTGGCGCCTGGGGACTAATGGATCACCAGCAACGTGTGCATAAGTAACTGTTTGGGAGTTTAACTTCGTGTTTCTTGGCGATGGAGAGCTGAAGACAGGCTCTCTTTTGGAAACACTGGGAATTTTTTTTTCGAGTCTTATCTTAAACCCTCTTTCCTGACAGGGTATAGAACTCAAGACAGCTTCGGACTAAGAGGTCAGGGAGAGCACCCGTCGCAGTTTTGTTTAGGGAATCATGTGTTGGCAGGTGTGTTGGGGTACCAGAGAGAACAGCGAGCTGGTTGAAGCAGTGTCAGCACTTAATCTGGGTGACACTGGAAAAGCCACCGAAACTTCTGAGCCCTGGTTTCCTGCAGAGTGAGAAGTTTGGCCTAGAGCAGCACTTCTCATAACATAATATGCATACAGATCACCTGGACATCACGTCAAAAATGCAGATCCTGGTTCAAGAAGTCTGGGAAGGGATCAGTGATTCTGCATTCCTAATAAGCTCCCTGATGTGCTGGCCCAGGGACCACTCTTTCAGAGGCAAAGGCTTAGATGATATTTACTGCAGACGTCTGCTGCTTCTGCCTATCCAGCATCCAAGGATTAGTGCATCTTTGTTCTCTAATCAATTACCTGATTTTCTTTCGGAGAACCACACACACTCTCTCCCTCTCAGTTAGGGCACACAGATGGGACTGATGCTGACCCCAACCCTGGCTCTTGGCATGGGCCCGTGTCTTAGGCCTAACCAATCAGGGCACTTCATCTCTGTGACTGGTTCATACATGGGCATATGACCCATGGCAGGTTAACATAACCTGGGCATATACCCATGGCAGAGCTTTTGCTGCTGCAGCTACCGTGAAAGTGATGCTGTCTTACCTGGGGTCACTTAACTACAACTAGGATATTAGTCAGAGACTCTGAGAAGCCATTTTATCACATCGTGGTAAACCCTGCCTGAAAATAGTTAATAGAGAAGAGAGCAAAGCTGAGAGACGCAATGGCATCATTTGAACTCCTAGATATATCCATGACTGAAGACGAGATCCTCGGCTTCTTTAGTTCTACAAGTCATAAATGTAATGGCTATAGACATGATAACACTTACAAACTGCAGCTTCATGATCAATATTTTCTCCATCACTTTCTCAATACAGACCAGAGCAACATTTCTGCAAAGAGCCAGAGAGTAAGTATTTTAGGCCTACAGAACATACAGTCTCTGCAGGAACTACCCAATTCTGTGGTTGTAGCACAAAAGCAGCCATAGGTAATATATAAACAAATGAGCGTGGCTATGTTCCAATAAATTTATTTACTAAAATAAACATCCAGCTCACAAGCTCTAGTTTGCCAACCCTGGTCTAAGACAACTAACAAAGCCTTGATTTGTAGTATTTGCCAGTTTCCATGGCATAAATACCTGCACCATGGCTCGTGGCAAGCTATCAGTGTAATGTCACTGAATGCAGAGCTGGGAAAGGATTAAGCACCAGGTCACCGTTATATAATCTCTACCATAGAGATACGGTAGAGATAACTTCAATAACAAAGGTAATAGTAAAATGTGGTAAAATAATTAGGAAGTGGTAAGTTTTAAGTACAGTATTTCTCTTCTTTGTGTTGATACTATTTCTTTAGTTATAAGTTTATAAAATTTACTTTTTAATAATAGTGTGTCTAACCCAGTTTCCAAAATTTCTGAAAATGTAGCGGTCAGCTCTTATGAGGCAGCGCAAGCCGGGTCCAGTGTGTCATTGCACCCTCTATTACCTTCTTGAAAAGTTCAAAAGTGAAACAGAGAAATCGGGGTCCAAAGATATCACAACAGTAGATCAAAGTTTGGAAAGGGATTAACGGCATCTCTAGGAACTGCAGTTTAAAATTCCAATGTATTAAACAAGTCCTTTTTGAAATGGTAATGCCTTGTACCTGAGTAGAAAAGACAATTAAGATAATGTGTTAATTTTCCCCTTGAATCTGACAGTAATATTTTGATCCTGTTCATTATCCAGAGAACAGTAAATGTATATAATATGATAGCTCTGTGCAGAGCTGACATGCTTTCCCTGGTTAAGTAGGCACACTTATCCTATAATTAGCTGCTTGGAATGCAATTTCCATTCCTCCCTGAATATACCCACTAAAAAATAAACCAATGTGGCGTTTCAGTGCTGCTCCAGCCTGGTTTTTCCCCTGGGAAAGTGGCCAATGATTATTTACTAAAACTTATCCTCCTTCAAAACTATCAGAAAATAGCAATCTGGTTGCTAATGATTTCTGGCAGGTGAGGGTTAATCAATGCCTTCAGATCACCAAAAGACCATGTCATTACAGCCCCCAGCATGCTCGCCTTCTCCAAGGGATAAACTTATTGATGTCACTAGCCGAGCATTTTAATGAGAGTTCATTTCAAAAGGGCGACCTTTTAAGTGGGCAAGTCAGTCCATGAGGGGAAGAAATATGGACCCCAAATTATTTTCATAAACTGGCAAATAGGGTTTTTTTAGCTAATAGTATGAGGTTCAGAATGATACTTTCTTTGGAAAGGAAATTGTGGCTGGTTTAATCGTGCGTTTTACAAGATGTTTTATACATGTATTTATTCTTTTAAAACAACACACTCCAACACCTCTCCAGGAAGGCTGATAAAGGAGGTCAGTTCTTCCACTAGGATGGTAGCATGTAGGCTGTTACATAATGGTAATCTACAGCTACCCATTGTATTTAATATGTTCTGTAAAAGCACAAACCATTTCTATCTTGTTTTATTCCTATCACATGTCTGTGTATCTGATCTCCTCCAGTATTTTCAACAAGCGTGTTAGGGTGGAAATAACACTGGGTCTGGGGTCAGAACATCCAGGTTCAGCTTCTAGCGCGTTCTATTTCTAATCGTGGGACCTTGAAAAAGACACTCAATTTCTCCAGGAGTCAGGTGTCCACATCTGTGAAAAGGATCGTCGGACCATCAAGGAAATACTTTCTAAAACACTGCACAGGGGTAAGGAATCGCTATTTTTGTCTTTGGATCGCTACGGAGAGGGTCTAGCTTATAACAGATGCTTTCAGATCTGCAGAATAAATAAATGCATGAAGGGATGCACGCATCCCTTCGTTTAATAGTCTTCAGACTTCAGACAAGGCTGGGTAGTAGATAGTTTGAGATCATGCGCTCAGGGGAGCCTGGCTGCCTGGGTTTGAGTCCCTGCCCTGCTACTGACTCAATGGCTGTGTGACTTTGGGTGAAATTACTTAATCTCTCAGTGCCTCAGTTCCTCGTCAGCAAAATGGGAGGGTGATTGATAGCTCTTCACTGGATTGTTACAAAGGTAAAATGAGTTAATATAAGTTAGTTTCTTGGAGCAATGCCTGTATAAGTATGAACTATTATTACTTTCATCATGATGTAGAAAATTTACCAAACAATATACTATGTTCCACACTCAGCACTTAATATTTCAGACCTATTTTTCCTGGGAATATGACACTAATAAGAAAATGTGGCTTCTCCTCTAAAGTTTTGCCCGGACAGGCAGGCTTTCATGGAAATATCACCAACCTCTTGGTGGTCATCTGCTCTCCTTTTTCCTCTCTCTGTGGCTTGGATCTGCTCATGGGATCCATTGCAAGGAGCACAGACAAGCCTGGGGCTTAGCTAAAACCAAGGGATTAGGGTTGTGCTGTCTTGATGAATAATGACAACAGTTGAAGTTCAAGTTAAGCAAGCTTTGTGGAGGTTGGGAATAATAGGATCGCTGTTTCACAGACCAAACAGTTTGGTTGTTTGTTTTACTTTAATGCCCAAACATGGGTTTGCCCCATGTTCCTGAAGAAGTCCAGCCAGTCTCCTGGGGCCCTTTCTTCAATCAAAGCCAAAGCTCCACCTCTTGGGCCTGCGGCCCACACTCTCCCCTGAGGAAGCCTTAGGGGTATCTTTAGCCCCTCCTCCAGGGCCCTGGCGCCCATAGGGAAGGAACCCGTCATTGACATGCCTATGATGGCACGCTCGCGTGTCCGTGCAGCCAGCATTCATTCATTCCCCCTTCACCTGCAACATGCCTGCATTCAAACATCCCTTCACTCCAGCTTTTGGTCCTTCCATCGCTCATTCATTCACATATTCATTGAATACCTTCTGTGTACCTGGCACCACCACTCCAGGCCATGGGAATACAAGAGTGAACTAGAAAAAAGTGCCTGTCCATGTCAAGTACACATTGTAACGAGCTCTCAGATGAAGCTCCCTCAAAATGAACATGCCTTCTCTCAGACGCATGCATCTCTCCAGGTGGTAATCGGTGCAGTAATCGGATCGAAAATTATCAGGTAAGGGGAACATTCCCGGTCGCCCGAGTTCACCCTGCCTGTTCTTAAACTCTCCTCCCAGGGAGGGGCTACAGAAGGATGCTTTTTCTTGACCCATATTTCTTACTGTAAAACTAATTCGTGATAGAGGACCCAGAGGAGGGCATACTTTTAGGACAGAGGCATGTAGCAAGTACTCCTAAACTCACACCCTTCCAGCAGTTCTTTATTCTACTTCTCAGTGAATATTTATTTTCTCCCGACCCTGCGCCAGGCATTGTACAATCTAGGAATTTAATGGTGAAGAAGGAAATTCAAACCTCTGTTCCCACAGACCACGGGGAAGCCTGACCTAGCCTGGGGCCTCAGGAAAGTGTTCCTCATGAAAGCAACCCTTGTATTGAGACCTGAATGCTGAGAAGGGTTTAACCAGGCAAAGGGCAGTGTCTGCACAGAGGGCAGAGGATGTGCAAAGGCCCAGTGTGGGAGGAAAGGGAATGCGTTTGAGAAACTGAAAGGCAAGAATGAAGAAGACGGCAGGGATGTGAAGATGGGACTGGAGAGGGTCAAACCAGGCAGATCTTCTTAGGCCCCATTAATGCCTAGGGGTTTCATCCAAAGAGCAATGAGAAGCCCTTAGAAGGTTTAGAATAGGCCAGACGAACATAATAGGTCACTCTGGCTGTGGTGATTTCAAAGGCCTGGAGGGGACCAGACTAGTTCTAGGGGGTCACTGGGGGCTCCTGCAGTGGTCTGGGCAAAGAACTATGGAGCTGGGGCTAGAGATGATGCCTGGAATCAAGAAAAGACCTGAGGAAGGGCTGCTCTTGCCCTCAGGCCCATCCTGGGCTGCGCCTCCCCCGGGACCCTCTACCCAGATCAGCTATGCTCCATTCCATCTTCTCCCTTTCAAGGCAGAGACCGGGGCCTTTCACCCTAGCAATTCTCCCTGGAGTCTAGGCCAGCGTTTGGCTCAGCACTAAGGAACAAGCGATCCGGATAATGAGAGAAAACACAGAGATGAAACTGTTGGAGAAACTGCAAAGCAATGAATGAAATGATTGCTGGGTTAGTATAAATCAAATGTGCAGGTGCTGAAAATCCATGGAGTAAAGATGTGATTCAGAGGTGCTGAATTATTAACTGGAAACACATAGGGACTCTTATATAAGAGGCCCTATAATCCCCAGGAAGCAAACTGGTCTCCCCTAAGCCAAATATGGCCCAGAGGCCTCTTTTGTTAGGCCTGTACGGTGCTCACTAATATAATGATTTTTTTTTTAACTTTAGAGTTGAAATTAGATGCCAATGTTTAAGAAGAAAATAAAACATTGAGAGATTTATATATTAAAAACCTGAATTTCCAAATCCTACTGGGGGTAGGGAGAGCCAAGCTATACCCATCTGGGGCTACACAACAGGATCTTCTCTCAGCCTGGACATGTGTCCTGCTTTCCAGTTACCACAATCTCCACTGCTCCCTGCTGCCTCACAACACAGAGGCTGGTGTCATTTGCTATATGTCATCACACCTGTGCTGTTTTGTCCTTAGAGCCAACAGAACTGTGACCTACTTCTCAGCCCCTTGTCTCTATCCTTGGTTGGAAGATGAAAGCTAGACAGAGACGGTAATGGGTTGCAGCAAAAAAAAAATCAAAGCAAGTAGGTTTTGATGGGAAAGGGAAGAATTTTTTAAGTATCATTTCATATGCAAAGAAAGTATATCAGTCTTATTTTCTCATTTTGGAACCCTGCCTGCACTTGGGTTTGGGACTGCTGATCCAATCCAACTCTCTCATTGTATAGATGCACACATGGGGCCCAGAGAGGTGAAGCAACCTGCCAAGGATCACACAGCATTAGAGAGCAGGTTGGGACTAGAACCAGTAGGTGGAGGGTACTAATCAGCAGATGGGAGAAGGCGGGGAAAAGGAAAAGGAAAGTGACTGAGAGGTGGGAATAACTGAAGGACCACCTGGGCAGAGGGGGGTTAAGTGCCTGAGTTAGTGAGTGGAGGGGCAGGAAAAGCTGGAAAAGAGGGATGGGAGAGAGGAGGGTTCTCAAAAGTCCTGAATCCAAGGTTCTCTCTGGGGAATTAAGACAAAGGTGATGGAGAATGACCAATGTTACTTTGGCAGCAGCAGGAAATACAGTAAGTCCAGCAAGGGTGCCCCTGCAGTAACCACGGTAAAAAAACAAGGAGAACCTGCCCCAAATGGTATTTACCAGCACAGACCACTGTAAGCAGATGGGGATGATGAGGAAACTTGATCCAGCTCAAGTCTAACAGGCATGGCCTGGGGAGCCCAGACTCTCTGCCTTTTGACTCTTTGGGGGTCAGCAATGTCTGTTCACCCTGGGACTCGGGTTGGAGCGGACAGAACTGCTGGGACCTCAGTTAAGTTTCTTCTTTCTTGTTCTTGGTCAGGCAGCCTCTTAAAGGGACAATTAAGACATCTAAAGACCAATATTCCTTTTAAAGCAGCTAAATGGTTGGAACAGCCTCCAATGTCATGCAAAACGTTACTTTCTTCACTACCTGGTTAATTTTTAAGTCGAGACATGATCATAAATAATGGAGATAGAGGACCATCTGTCACTCACGAGTTTCTCAACTGAGTTATTATGTTTGAAATTTCAGAGTGACAGGGACTAAAACACACAAGCTAAGGGCAACAAACAAAAGGACCTATAAGTTGAAATCAGGATCTTGAAGAGGTATATGCACCCAAATGTTTATTGCAGCATTATTCACAATAGGAGACATGGAAGCAACCTAAATGTCCATGGAAGGATGAATGGACAAAGAAAATGTGGTGTATACGTGCAATGGAATATTATTCAGTCTTAAAAAGGATGAAAATCTTGCCATTTGCAGCAATGTGGATGAACCCGAAGGACATTATGCTAAGTGAGCCCAGACCACCCATAACAGTTATCTAACCCTCTCAACTTGTTTTCATAATCCTAACAGCCTATCAAACTGCAAGCATGGTATTTGTATTCAAACTACTGCATGATTCTCAAATTATATCATCCTGCTTATAGTTTAAGATCTAAAGGCATCAAATAATTTAAGGGATGCTTTCATTACAAAGTGGCATTTGTTTGCAAGTCTCAAATCCCAAAAGATCATTTTTCCCAGAGCCTCCAACTAGGGTACATGGTATATTATTCACGATTACGACCATAGCTCTGGGTTATCAAGAAAGGTTAAAACCCAAGAAAAACAAACAGAAAGAAAACAAAAAGAAAAGAAAGGAATGTGTGACTATGAAAACCTATTGTGAAAAAAATTCCCAGCTCTTAAATCTAAGAGCTAAGGTCATCTCATCTAAGGTCGAGGTATCTGGAAATTTTACTCTTGTGAAACATCTTACTCCCACTGATGCCCGATTAAGGAGGTCTTCTTTACATAATTGCAGATGAATAAAGCACTGTTTCATTGTTTCTCAAAGCATTTGTAAGAGTGTGGTGACAGAGGAAATGTCTGCATTTGAAAGGAAGTCTTAAGGGGTTGTGAAATCTCAGGAAGGTTCTTAAATGACCTAACCAGATGTTTTGAAGTCTGATACACCCTTAACCCAAACTGAAATTCATAACAAAGTCAAAAGCAATAGAGTCAAATTGATTCCAAAATGCCTTTTCTAACAAATTCAACTGTTTACACCAAATGACTTTACTAGGGGCTCATTCCAACTAGGAGAGAGTATACAGTCATGGAAACAATGGGATTCATCATAAAGTTTGAAGAGGAAATGAAACTAAAAATTCGGATAAGTCCTTAGTGCTGGCTAAATTAAGAATCCACATTTCTGAGGCTGTACGGAATCATGGTTAAGAGCCAGAGCCTATAGCCAGATTGCATTTTGATAGGCTGTTAGGACTATGACTAGCTCTACCACTAGACTCCTAGCTCTGTCACTTGCTAGCTGGGTGACTATGGGAAAGTTACTTGACCCCTCTGGGCCTCAGTTTTCTCAACTGTAAAATGGGAATAAAAATGGTACCCACTTCACTGGGATGTTGTATGGATTAAATGAGATAGTAACGTGCCTAGAGCATAGTAAATGATCACTAAATTTTACCTATTGGGATTATTTTATTTTTTAATATTAGCAATATTATGTAGACAATGAAATGACAGGGAAACTGGTTTTTTTATATTTAAATGTAAGACATTTAAATATTAAAAAAATATTATTTCAAGGAGGAGGAAGAGAAATAAGGTTGTCTACACCTCTCCACCCAAGAAATAAAAATCCTGAGGTAAAATGTGGTTCCTTTAGTTGGTTTGTTTATTTTGTGGATGGGGGGTTATTTAAATTTGAACGGGTTTGGTTTGGTACACACCATTTGAGACATGCACCAAAAATGTATAGACGGAGTCACACAAAATAGTACGGAGTTGCATCCACTCCAGGTCTAGCCCGGGGTTAAAAGGACCGTACAAAGTCTAAAGAACACCAGGCTGGGGTCTGGAGATCTGACTTGCCTGGTTAGTGTGGTACTAACAAGACTGCTAACTTGAAGGGTGACCCTGAAGAATCAAGTCGATTCTGCTCTCTGGATTTCAACTTCCTAGTCCACAAAATGAGTGGGTTGAACTAAATGACCAATAAGGTTTCTTCTGGCTGTAACTGCTTACATGAAGCTGTGGTCTCTGTTCCAGGGAGACTTGGCTCTGGACTTGACCTCTGACAGCACTCAGGTTCTGGTCCAAAGCCAGCCACACACTCCATCTACACTGGATGCCTCCTCACTTCCCGCTGTTGGTCTTCAGGGACCCAGGCAAGAGGATGTGAATGGACAGTCCAAACCCATGGTCCCCTCGGGGAGAAATCACTCAATTACGTGCCCTGCCGCTTCCAACTCAAGTCACAATCCCCGGCACACGCAAAGCCCTGCTTATCCCACTGGAGAGGAGGGTGGGAACCACTTTATTTAAAGCAGAGCTGAAGACATAAATATTCGAGAAGCAATAGCTCCTTATTTTGGAGGACTCTGGGATGAAAGTCCAAGGTAGAAAAACAACACAACAACTGCTAGCCTTTCCACTCTGAATAGACAATATATGCCAGGAGCTCTGAAATAAAGATAGTGTGATTCGTTTATTATTCCTTCTCTTTAAAACCTGCATTAATTCTGATTTCTATTTAAATAAGAATGATTAAATTTTATCAGCTGAGATGGAAATATTGTGATAAACACTGGCTCGTGGCCAAACTAATCTCCCAAGCCCACAGCTTACGGCCATTGTCTTGTATAGATATTTGAATGGCAATAGGCTTTTATCAGTATTTCTAAAGGCACTCATTTAATTATGTGGTTGTAAGGATTTTCAAAACCCAAAAGAATACCATCAATACATATTCATTTCTTGGATTAATTCAACATTAACATCAGAAAATATTGTTATTTAAAGGATGCTAGTACTTGTTTTTGCTTTTGCAAAAACTGAGGCATCCAGTTCTGGTTGCAATGGTGTCTTTTAAAACATCGAACTGAAACTAGGAAAATGCAATGCACAGTGAGGTAAGCCTGGAATTTAGAATTATAGGGATTAGGAGGAGGACTCCACAAGTCTTTAACAAAGAATACTTCATAGAGGTTGGACTGTAGCAAGGAAAAAAAAATTCCCTGAACTAGGAAATTTGTACACATGTGTGGATCTTGTCAATCAAATGTAATATATTTGAAAGCCTCAGGAAAAAAATATTCAAGGGCAGGGGCTGTCTAGGTGTTTCCTGCCCCAAATTTCCATACCCAGAAACTTGAGCGATCTAGATTTCATCACCATAGGGGATACTGCGTTTCTTCAAGAACTGATTAAAAGATATAAAAATACACCTGACATGTTTAGCATTAATGTTTCCTCCAAAGTAGGTCTTCACTTTTCAACATTATGATGAATCTGTTTGGGAAGCAAAGACTCACACTCTGCCTTAAGCTTGGGATTTCATCTTGTATCAGGTTGGCTGAACGGGACAACTCCATTCGTTGGAACTGCGACCCACGTGGTTTGTGTCTGCAAACTCAACACCTACTACCCTTTTGCTCATGTGTCTTTCAATCTGACCAAACCACCAGGCAACTCCTCCTGTGCTGATCATTTGAGGGGAGCCAGGTAGAGATGGGGACTAGATAGGGAGGGGAGGAGAGAGAAGGAGAATGGAAAACGAGCCACTTGTCAATCTTGTTAAGACTGATCTATTTTTGGGGTTACCAACTGCCCTGGTCTGAGGGGTTTCCTGGGATGAAGAACTTTGAATGCTCAAACCAGGACAGTCTAGGGAAAGCGGTTGGTCCCCCTATACTATTTATCTTCTGGCTTAAGCTTCCAGGTCAAGCATTCTAAAGGTTCATACAAGCTGGGAGAGAGGAGACATTTAGATTTGGTTGAAGATTACTGAGAGGACCACCTGTCACAACACAAATGCTCACTAAAATTCGTAGAGGACATGTATTTTATAGAATCGGGGAGGTAAAGAGGACTTTAAAAACAATTTCCCTCAGAGCATGCTCAGTAGAACACTAATTCCATGGGATGGAATTTTAGTGAAAAATGGTTAGGAGATCAAATAATGCTACTTAAAAAGGCTCCTTTATTGCAGGACTTGTCAGAGCCTTGAATAAGCTAACATTCATTGTTCATTAACATGTTTGACTACAGAATCCTCTTTCCCAAGGAGCATCCTAGGATAGCAGTATTTGGAAGATCCTACTTTAGGAAGCACCACTCTAGGCCAAACTCCTCATTTTAAAGATGGAGAATAATACGCCAGTTTGTCTAGTTACAGGCAAGGCTGGTGCTACAGCAGTTTTTCAGACTTTAATGTGCATAAGAATCACCTGGGCCTCTTGCTAACCTGCACGTTCTGATTCCACAGGTCTAAGGTGGGGCCTGAGATCCTGCATTTTTCACAAGCTCTCAGGTGATGGTCACGCTGCTGGTCTATGGACCACACTTTCAATAGAGAAGCAATTCTCCTAAGTTTATGCTTGTCCCACTGCCTTGTAGCCTCTTTGTGAGTGGAACTAACTAATTCTCCTATCAAAGCAGCACCCTTGCCTTATTCTGGTTTCATTTGCTGAGTTGATATCTCCACTTCTTCAAAGCTACTCCCTGTAGTGATAGGACACATCGAGATTAAGGAAGTATTTCCTGGACCCTAAAATAAATTTTCTTTATGCTCTATTATAAATTAGAAACAGATAAAGCTTGTCACTACGTGGTTTACTTGGAGGCCCTATACAGAAATTTAGATCAAAAGTTCTTTGGAAAAAAAAAGTTATTTGAAATCATTGTTTAACTGAGTCAGATCCACAAAGGACACTTTCCATGACCATTTCCAGGTATTTTTTAATTGTTCTTGGAAAAACATGGTACGCATCTAACCAAAATGTGCCCAGTAATTGTGCAACTATCTGGCTATTGCCATAATATGAATAGACAGTAGCTAGCAGACGCTCACTCAGCATGCAGATTTTATACTACAAGGAAAACGTACCCACCCCGATACTTCAAAAGCTTTTGTACCTGCATGTGTACAATCCTCACATTATTGCATCATATTGTTGATGTTGCCAGGAAAAATCAGCTTATTGAGATGGTATCTATATAACAGCCATATGCCTTGTCAGTTTAGGGCAGGGGAGGGATGGGTAAGGAGAAATGATCCAAAAGGAAGAAAAATGACTTGCTTATTGATGAAATTTTTACTTTTCAACAAACAGTTGTGACATAGTTCAAAGGACAGATGATGTCTGTGTCTTCATGACACTGAAGCCAACCACAGTTAAACAGAGCATGCTGGGTGGTAAGCGGTTAGAATACTATTCTTGTTTACGGGCCAGCCTCTCCCCACAGAAAGCTGATCTCAGACATTTCACCCAACCTGGCCAGTCACCCCAGAGATCCCAGCCAGAAGGGACTGAACTTCCCAGGATCCACATGACTGAAGGGAGAAGGGAAGGCAGATTCTACTGCCTGGAGACTCAGCCCCTGGACATGAGAAGCAGATTCTAAGTCCAGACTGAAGGCTGGGGAGCCTTCACCTAACTTCTAGTTCCCATGCAGAGCGGGACCTCAAAGTCCCCACATTCAAGCTCTATCTCTGCTGCCCACTAGCTAATGCATCATTTTTGGTCTCCTCCCTGTGAAGTGGGAAATAGCAGTCACTGTCTCACAGAGTTAGGAAGGTTAACTGAGAAAACTGCATATATTACTTTGCATGTATTACAGGGCAGAGGTTGACAAAGCTGAGCTATAGTTTTTTGGTTTAGGTTTTTTTTTTTTTTTTTTCTTTAATTACAGTAAGAAACTTGAGATCTACCTTCTTAAAATTTTTTTTAGATTTATTTTATTTATTTATTTATTTTTGGCTGCGTTGGGTCTTCGTTGCTGCGTACGGGCTTTCTCTAGTTGCTGTGAGCGGGGCCTACTCTTTGTTGCAGTGCGTGGGTTTCTCATTGCAGTGGCTTCTCTTGCTGCAGAGCACGGGCTCTAGGCATGCGGGCTTCAGTAGTTGTGGCCCACGGGCTTAGTTGCTCCACGGCATGTGGGATCTTCCCGGACCAGGGCTCAAACCCATGTCCCCTGTATTGGCAGGAGGATTCTTAAACACTGCACCACCAGGGAAGCCCCCTTCTTAAGGTTTTAATACAGAATTGTTCACTGAGTTATGTTTTAACAGTCAAACTTACATCCCATTTTGCTGGTTTCATACATTCTGATCATACATTTGTTCACACATTACATGGGTTCCTACTAAGCACCAGCCTTGTGAAACACTGGGAAGTCAAGGTGAAGAAGACACTAGCCCTGCCCTCAAGGATCTCTTGTGGGTTCTTAGGGAGGTTGATACTGAAATCAACAAGTATGATACAGCAGGATGACTTGCATTGGGAGGAAACGGGGTGGTGGGAGTGGGGGAGCATCTCACCAACCCCTGCAGGGGAGCAGTGGGGAGGAGTCATGGAAGAGTGAGGAAAGATGTCCCAGAGGAGGAAGCTCTCTGATCCCTCCTCTGTCTCCTTGGCTGGCTCTTCTTCCAATGCCTGAAGCTACGCGCAGATCCCAACCCGATCCCTTCTCTTCTCAACCTCGTGCTCAGAAATGATAGCATCTCTTGTTCCAAGTCTATGCTGCTGACCATCAGGTCTGCATTTCCCACCTTGACTTTTCTCCCAAGGCTCAGATTTGATGACCTATATGCCAGCTGGGTTCTCCAGAAAGAAGTAATGCCTATGAAAGTTAAAGGTGGATGCGTTATTTAGTCATTGCTGTGTAACAAATTACCCCATAGTTACTGTGGGTCAAGAATATGGTGCAAGTTAACTAGGTACTTCTGACTCAAGGTCTCTCACAAGGCTGCAATCAGTGTCAGCAGAAACTCTGGTCCTATCTAAAGGTTCAAATGGAGAAGGATTTGCTTCCAAGATCACTTACATGGTCGTTGACAGAATTCAGTTCCTTGAAGGCTATTGATCTGAGGCCCTCAGGTGACTATTGGCTGGAGTCTACCCTAAATTTCTTGCCTTTCCATAGGGCAGCTCACAATATGGCAGCCCGCTTCATCAGAGTGAGCAAATGCAGGAGAGAGCAAGAGAGTCCTAGGGAGACCAAAGTCAGAGAAATGACTTCCCATCGTTTTTTGGATGATTTCCATTTATTAAAAGTGAGTCATTAGGTCCAGCCAATAGCTAAGGAGAGGAGATTACACAAGGGCGTGAATGCTGGGAGACTGGGAATCATTGGGAACCATCTTAGAAGGGAGATTGGTACAAAGGAGGAAGCAAGATTGGACCACAATGCAGAGCTGATACCAGTGAAAGGAAAAGTGGGGAGGAAGCAGGATTAGGAAGAAAGAGCCTCAGAACATAATGTTCATCCGATAAAGTCTTAACCAATTCAACAGGAAGCTCCAGAACAATGGTTGCCGTTGGTGGAGCTCTGCATTGGGCAAAAATGGCCAAGACCTAGGGACTGCTTAGGAAGAGCATGGCCTTGGCTGAAAGCTGAGGTGGATTCTGAAGGCCAACAAATAGAGGCTGTGAGGTAACTGCCTTCTTTGTAGCTGAATGGCAAGTTCTTTCTGGAAGGGAGATGTGAGTGGCATACCTTCAAGTCCCCATCTCCACAGCATGTAGATCAATGTTTTGTACAATCTAGGCGCTCATCAAATGCTTCCACCAAATTATCAAGTGCATAAATAATTAATGATGCTTATTTAAAATATCAATTATTTATTATTTATGCAAGAGGAATATTCATAATCACATTGAGACAGTAACCAATTGATGAACCAGTTATGCAGTCAACTAATAGGGCTGTCTAATCCTTTGCTGCATCTTCAAAAGCTGAGTTCTTTCCTGCTTCCTCCAAATGACCTTGGCTTTGTGCATACAGCCTTAGAAAAGAGGCCTATGTGGACCAAAGTAGTTCTAGATCAATGGGTCTCTCTGATTCTCTTCTGTTCCACTGAGAACAGAAAGGCCCCAAAGTGCTGATGGTTGGATTGTGATCATGCATCCCACCTGTGGGAAGGACTTCACACACCATTAAACCCCAGGAGAACATATATTATTAAATCTGTCCTCCTCCATCAGGTCTTCTCCACTAAAGGTTTGCTAAATAAAGGTACCATTTAGCCAAACCAATCTTCACATGCCATATCCTGGGGCACCCTCTCTAGTGAAGTGTAACTATGTTGTAATATTTCGTGAATACCTGTTTAATGCTAGTTGCTCTTCTAGACTATAAGCTCCACGAGGGTAAGTACAATGCTTTGGATCTACAACATTTAGTACTGGTCTGGCAAAAAGGTAGGGACTCAATGAATGAACGAATAGTGAGATGCATGCCTCTTTGATCTGTTTTGGGAATCTAGATTTTCATGCATCAAACTTGGTCTGGGAGGGAGGTGCCCTTGTATTCCCATGCTCCTTGTGAGGCCAGACAGAAAAAAGCTCATCTAACTCCAGGGCTCTGGAACAAGCGCCCAGTTTGGTCAAGTTAATGGTCAGGTTACATTTTGTTGCAATTTTGCATGTTGAAAAGCTTTCTAAAATATATTAATCTAGCTATCCTGTCAACCGATATTCACTAAGCACCTACTACATACCAATCTAAGCGATTTATGGCTGTTGAATGACCGTCTCTTACCTACTTATCCATTTATTCTCCTTCTCACTTTTATGTACTTTATCCATCCATATATCCATTCATTTATTTAGGCACACTTTATCTTATTCCAATATGTACTGGAGGTGGTTTATAGAGATTCATATAATATACCACTATAATATAAATTATGAGTAGGTGAAAAGGAAAAGGAAAAAGCATAAACTCATTATGTATGGACTGAATCACTAATCATTCACACTCTTACTGGCAAAAAAAGTGATGGACTGGACTCTACTGATCACAGCAGGTGCTCAGGTGTAAGATACTGGGGCAGATCTACCATAAAAAATTCTTTGTGGAGAGTTTTCTTTATTTAACCATTGGAATAAATCTTTCTCGTGCTTGTGTGTATTTTAAAGGGCTTTGAAGATCTCAGGTAGCTCATTCGTTCATTCGTTTTTGTTGTTTTTGTTGTTCTTGTGTTTACTGAGTACTTACTAAGTGCTGGGCACCGTGCTAAGTATCATGGTCTAAGAAAAAGGGTGCTGAGTGCATGTGTTTTTACTGTTAGGCTCCAGGCCTGAGAGTTATAAGTCCTGAGTTCTCTCATGGCCCTGGGGTTGCTTTATTGTGTGGCTTGGCTGAGTCTATCCCAGTCTCTGGACCTTGATGTCTTCATGTGAAAATGATGCACTAAGTGAATATTCTTAACTAGATCTAAAATTAAGTAATATAGGACAGGCTGGATTGAAGCAAATCAATTCAGCAATTCTTTTGGTCCCAATCCATTCCTCAGCATAGCTTGAGAAAACTGACTCCTGATCAATGACTCCTGGAAGCTGTATTTTTAGCATTTTATCCTCAGCTGGCATGCACATCACATGGGAAGTGTTCCAAAACCCCAAAGTGATGTTACCTAATGAACCCTTTCAAAATATTGTGACCTAAAGAATAGGTGCTTCTATCATGGAAGTGAACTCTCAGAATACACAAGGATTTAAATGCCAACATCCTATATTTAAAAAAAATAAAATAACCAGCGCTAACTGAGATTTGCAGACCAGGCACTCTTCTAAACATGTGATAATGCATCATCTCATTTAATTCTGGCAAAGCGCTATGAGACAAGTTTTCATTATTGCCCCCATTTTATGGAGCAAGAAGGTTAAGCATGATAACTTATGTCGCAGACCGGAGATGTGAGCCCAGGGAGTTGGACTCCAGATCCAGGTTCTTTCCTCTCACTTGACCACACCTCCTTCCAAAGACTCATACCTGTAGCCCTTAGGTGCTCTGTTAGCTTGTGGCTTAATTTTTAAAAATGCCTTATTACCTATAATCTGTTTCTGATGCTTCTAGCTAAGAAAATAATCTCAATGTAAACAAATATGAGAGATTCTTTTCAGAACGGATTTCCAACTCCAATAACGTAATTTTGATTCTCAACAATAAAGTGCATAAAGATACTTTTACTCTAAACCTAGAGCTGGCAAACCTTTTCTGTGAAAGGGAAATGGTCAATCTTTTAGACCCTAGAGGCCATAAGCTCCTCAAATCTGCTATTAGAGTGAGAAAGCGGCCAATATTCAAACACGTGATCATGGCCATATTCCAATAAAACTTTATTTATGGATACTAAGTTTTGAATTTAACATAATTTTTATGTGTCATGAAGTACTTTTTTTCTGATTTTTTTACAACCATTGAAAAATGTGAAAACCTTTCTGACCTTGGAGGATGAACAAAAACAGGCAGGGAGCTGGATCCAGCCCATTGGCTACTGTTTGCCAATCCCTGCTCTAAACTGCTCACTGATATCTGATTCAACCTTTGGGAACAAACAAGGCTTTTCTTAAAAGAAAAATAAAACCACTATACACTCGGTTTTCTAATTTCTTTGCAATATGAATCTTTGTTTTCTTGGTCAAAGTTTTTCCTATTTTCCTAGAGATCTAAAATTCTACATCAATAAATATTTAACCATCAAGAAAGTTAAATTCCCCTTCTACTTTGGCTGTCAATAAGTGGAGGTCAGGACCGTTGGTCTATACTTGTTACGAAATTCAAGCCCAAGACAAAGTAAAATATATTCCCAAATACCTACAAATGCACACATGAAATATAGGTGTATTTTAAAGAATAACCTAACAGAAAGTACTTTAAATTTCACAGCCGCTGCTAATGCAGGCAGCTAATCCTATTTACATTCATATTAGCCTTGGTATCTTTTTCCCTAAGATTTACCTATTTGTATGCTTGCATGAGTTAAACTGCCTTTTGCATGATATCAGTACTTTTGTAATTTAAATCTATAAAAGGCAATTTCTTTTAAATATACTTCCTAACAGTGGGTGAAAGAGGCACCAAAGTTATTTGAGGGCTGTACACCTCGGTGAACATGTGCGCTGAACTCCAGGCAATATGCAGAATATGGGAATTAATCTTATACTGTAGGAACGGAATAGAAAATGAAATCAAAGCTGAGAAAGAAACAGCCTTTGAAAAGGACCACTTTGCCGTTATCGAAGTAAATGGTGTGTTTTAGAATTGGTATTTAGACAGGTAAAACTTTCTCCCTTTCTGCAAGAGTGGTGAAGACTGTTTGCTTTCTTCATTGTGATATTTTTACATCCCAAATAACTTTAGCCACCTGGTAAGCAAGTTTTACGATTTAATGTCGGTGTTGGCTGATAAACAGGACATGGTTGACAATTTGGTGGCCAGGGTCAATTTTAAGGTGTCCACTGTGACTCCCCATGGAACATGGGAAGCAGTATAAACGGGTATGTATTGAGGGGCTAGGGGTGAGACTCCAAAGATACAGAACAAATTGTATCCAGCTGGAGCTACATTTTTTTCTTCATATAATTCCTATGAAATGTTCACCCTCACCATCTCCAGTCGACATAAATGAGATGCAAGTAGGTTAATGTATAATCTTGCCCCAAAGAAATAGTTTCTTCCAATATGTAGGGCACCCACATCAACATGCTTCTTTTCTAAGCAGGGCTGGGATTTTTTTTAGCAAAATTCACTGGGGGTGGGAGGGCGGGAGGTGAAATCCGAGGGGAGGGACTTCCAGATGCATGCCCTCACTTCTGGTTACATTGAGCATGTCCTCCCAGGAGAACTGGCCCTCAGGTTCACTTCCTCTGACGCTGGTCAGGGCACATCTCCCAGAGCTCACCAGGTCATGGGCTTGAAGGAACCAATACCAAATTTCAGTCTCATGTAGCAAGTCTTCCCACAATGAAGCCAGGAAAAGACAGAGTTCCAAACTGCATCCAAGGCAGTGGGCCTGGTCAGACTTGGGGCCTGAGACCTGCACAGAATTAGCCCCAAGCTTCAGATGCACCTCAGGAAGGGAATGTCCCTCCATTTAATCCTAAACTTCATGCTATTCGCCCTTCTCCAACTGTAATGTCTACAGAACACCATGTATCTGGATGGAAATGGGGCATTTTGTTCACTACCCAGATAATTACACAAAGCTTCAGGCACTGGTTCATGACTCCTGAAGAACCCTCATGCACACAAGTACACACACACACACACACACACACACACACACACACACACTCTCAACCAAAATCCACCACCCTGAAAGGAGCCATTATAAATGTTTCATGTGAAACTTTCAAAACCCATCAGACTCACCAGAGTTTTCAAATTAACTCCCTTATTGCCCAAGGGATTGCTCTGAAAGAGATTTCTCCAGCCTCAAATCTCCTGAAGAAAATTCTGAATTTGAAACAGAATGCAAATAATGTGTTTTGACTCCCTAATCAACAAATGGGATCAACTTGAATTGATTAAGAACCTTTGAAATTAGCTGTCTTTAATTCTCTCCATGGCCTGCTGCTGGTACTCTGAAGATAGGAGGGGAGTGTGTGTGTGGTGGGGGGGGCGCTGAAGTTGGAAAGTTTGGTCTCATTTTTTTCAGAGCTCATATAATGGTCTTTTCTTAAAAAAAACACTTTTTAAAAAATTTTAATGGTGACACAACTCTAAGAAAGAAAGCATTCACCTGGTGCAATTATATGGCTTTTCAGGAAGTACGTTTCCAATAGTTGGCTGCATGAAACCTGCACAACTTTACTGAAACAAACAAAACTCATAAAATCTGAAACGAATGTATAAATAATAAGCGACTGTCTAGACAGTATAGGTCACTTGCAAAGAGAGCAGGCCGGGGGGGAAAAAAATCGTCCATCAGTCAGACAAGCATAACTGATTCTGATGCTAAATAATGGTGGAGATATTCAGCATTCTCTCTATGCGAAAGGCTTCGCTGAACTTTCTGCTCTTCCCAAGCCAGCAGTCTTCTGCTTATCTAGTGCTTTATGCAGGCTTTGGAAAATGCACTTGCTATTTAAACATTAAAATTAATGCCCAAAGAATAGCAGTTGAGCAAGGCAGGGGGGAGGGGTTGCCACTGACCTGTGCGATTGGCCTTTGGTAAAGCAAAAATAGCCCTTCTAGATCAACAATATGAGATTTCCATACCCACAGAATCTTAAACAGATGTAGTTATGGAAACTTTAGGCTAGCAAAAGACCCAAACACACACACTCAGATTTCATGGAACTTTTTTACTCTCCAGTAATAACAGTGTAAGAATAGATCCGGGTCCTTAAATAGTGTACTTTTAAAAAATTTATAATAATCTGTGTACATAGCAAAAAAAAAAAAAAGGCCTGAAACTCAACCAAATGCGTTAAATAATGATTGTGGGTTTTTAGCACCCTAGAATGTGATCATCTCAGCAGTCACAGAGCAGGGCGATGGCTGCTACCATCACTGCCCTCCCAAACTATGAACACAGGTGAGGCTCATCAGCTTGTGCCTAGGGGTGGGCATTACCAACCAGGTGGCTCTGCAGCCCGATGGGCCCACACGCCCTTTGCGAGAGGAACCCAAAGTGAGGCTGCCTGCAGGAGGAAAGATCCCTGCTCACCTTGCCCGGGAGGAAGTGGGTGGGCAGACAGGTGTCGGCCCTGCTCTGAACTGAGCAACCATACCGGCCAAATGGGTCAAATCCTTAGGGAAGACGATGATAATAAAATAATAAGAAGAGTAACAGCCTCCATTTATGGAGCGCTTACTAAATGTCAGACACTGAGCAATCGTAAAGTCCTGAGTCTGGAGGACTCTCTCAATCAACCCTCACCGCAATCCCAGGGAGCTGCTCTGATTTCTTATCCTCATTTTACGTCGGAGAAACTTGAGGCCCAGAAAGAGCAAATAACTTGCCTGAAGCCAAACAGGAATAAGTGGCTGAGTGCAAGTTTGATTCCAGGTTCCTTTCAAGCGAAGCTCACCTCTTCCCCCACGTAACCTTTTGCCTCTCTGGCTGCCCCCACTCGGGGCCGACTTTGCCAGGAGATGCTGCGGGCACCGCACCCCTGGGGCCCATAGCACGAGAACGTCTGCTTCTTGCAAGAAGCAAGATGCATACTTTCATTGAGTTGGCATAAAGGCAAATGAATTCCAGACCTGTTTCTATTTCTCTTCTACGCAAGCAGTCGTAAAATCTCATTCTTTTTTTTTTTTTTTTTTTTTTTTTTAATTAAAAAGGGGCCACGAACGGCAATGTTGGCGCTTGAGCAGAAGAGACTCCCCCGGCCTTCCGCTTCGCATACCTGGCCAAGCTGAAGAGAAGGGCGGTGGCCGCTCCGGAGGGATTCTGGTCCCGAAGCCGCGGAAGGGAGGGCGACGCTGAGCCTGCGAAGCCCGGCGAGTGGGCGCGGTTGGGCGCCGGGGCCCTCGCTCCGCTCCGGGACTCCTCCGAGGCCTGCGGGGACGCGGCGGCCTGCTGCGCCCTGGCCTGGAGCAATCTCTCGAAGCGCGTCGGGTACCCTCCTGCCGCTGGCGGCCGCCACGCGCAACGGGACTCGGAAGCGTCCTTGCAGCAGCCGCTCTGGCTGCCGGGTCGCGGCCACCGACGCCCCGTGAGCCCGGGCCTCTGCTCGTTGGTGTATGAGACACCTTTCGACGCCCAGGTCAGCCCCCACAGGCCCGCTGCCGCTACCTGCAGCCCCGCTGGGCCGACTTCCCGGACCGGATCCCAGATGTGGGCTTCGTGGGCCGCTGGTGGCTTCCGGGGTCCCGGATGCGCGCCGCCGGGCCCCACCAGCTGTACCCGGAGGCCAACGTGCGGCTCTTCGACGAGGAGAAGCCCAAGCCTGTGGTGCTCACCGCCAATCACGTGGCCCAGGCGCTGTGGGAGGAGCAAGCAGGTCTCGCAGCAGGAGAAGAAGGACCAGGTCTCCCTGCGCCAGGCCGACCCGCTGGTGCCGTCGGAGGTCGCGAGATGAAACCCAGTCTGGCCTGGGTCCGGACCGGGCTCCGAACCCCGGCAGACGGCTGGCCTGGGATTGTGCAGTTGGTGTGTGCAAGCCTCAGATGAAGAGTGATGGAAATAAATTATGTGCAGTGTTCTCTCCCTGGGATTTCACAAAATTGGGGGCCTCTGTCTTACCTGTTCCTTGTGAGCTGAAGCTAATTCATAGAGCCTCCTTGGTCTGGGGGTTGGAGAGAGCAGAGCGACGTGCCGTGTCATGTTTATCACTGCCAGAGTGAGTAAGGAGCCTCCGACAGAAATAAGCCTTTTTCACTGGGCTTCACGGTTCCCCTGACTGAGGTATCACAGTTGTTAGGTGACTCCCAAACTCACCTAAGAAACTTCAACTTTTCATTTTAGATTTTGAACTGAAATGTTTAGCCCCTATTTCCATGAATAACATGTTTTATTTTTAAATAATTTTAAATAATTGGAGTCTCAGAGGAAACTGGAAAAATAATAGAGACATCCTGGGTACCCTTCACCCAGCTTCCCCCAAATGGTAACATCTTGTATGAGCAGTACCAAACCAGGAGATTGACATTCGGATGACTCTTTGGATGTTTCAGGGACTCTTTTCTTTGCACAAACAACCTGCTTTTACCATATGTGTATTGATAGTGATGTTAAAGTGACTTGGAGGTATGATGCATTTTCTGATCTGGAAATCAATATGGAATCATAGCTTCTGGTTACGTTACACTTCAGCGACCCTGGAAACACAGAATCCTATGGAAAGGAATATGTTGGTGTACATAGCTGGGTGATAATCATAGTTTTAAAATGTTATATGAATGAGACCACCTCTGTCACTGACATGACCTGTGGCTGGTTAATAAACCAAGAGATGAAGCAACAACAACAAAAGGGGACCATGAAGACAAAAGTGCTTAGAACCCATGAAAGTCGCAAAGCCGCCCAACACCCACTAGATCCTAGAGCTCTTTTGCAGCCCATCTTCACACGTTACCTGGAGGGGAACTGAGGTAGGGAGAAGTCCTAGGTCATCCAGCCAGTGAATATTAAACCTGGACCATGGATCATCCCATATCACTTCTGAGCCATTTCTATATCAGAAATGAGTCAGAAACCAAGATGCTTCTTTTCGGTCCTTCTCCTGTTTTTCCACTGGGAGTAGGTAAGTGTATCCGTCTAAGGTGGCATTTGATCGGCTTTTGTTTTGCTATTCAACATCTCACAGTTAATGTCTTTTGTGCCTTTTAAAATAATGTACAAGTGAGAAATGCAATGACTCTGGGTGGTTCTTTCCTCGAGGAAAGGTTCTTTTCCTTTATATTAAATACAACCCTGTACGTGAAAGGGTCCTGAGAAGGTTAAAAAATGCTTATAGAGCTGAAAGAGATTACTATGGAGAAAGCATTTATCAGGCTGGATGTTTAGAACTGAAAAGTGAAAACAATCTCCTTTAAAAACTGCCAGCGGGGGCTTCCCTGGTGGCACAATGGTTAAGAATCTGCCTGCTAAGGCAGGGGGCACGGGTTTGATCCCTGGTCCGGGAAGATCCCACATGCCGCGGAGCAACTAAGTCTGTGCGCCACAACTACTGAGCCTGCGCTCTAGAGGCCGTGAGCCACAACTACTGAAGCCCGCATGCCTAGAGCCCGTGCTCCGCAACAAGAGAAGCCACCGCAATGAGAAGCCTGTGCACCGCAACGAAGAGTAGCCCCCTCTCCCTGCAACTAGAGAAAGCCCACGTGCAGCAACGAAGACCCAACACAACCCAAAATAAAAACAAATAAATACATTAAACAACAACAAAAACTGCCAGAGGACATTCTGGAACACCGCTCTCAGTCATCTACCTTTTGGTTTTAAATTTGTCAGACGCCCTTGCTCAGCCCTTCTCACTAGGAGCAGTGGCGGCTGGCCCTGGTCACCTGAGGCCTCCCTCTAGCATCTCTCTCTTCCAGCAGGTCTCTACCAGGTCGGTCCTGAGACCGACTTTTTTTTTTTTTTTTTTTTTTTTTGCAGTACGCGGGCCTCTCACTGCTGAGGCCTCTCCCGTTGCGGAGCACAGGCTCAGGATGCGCAGGCTCAGCGGCCATGGCTCACGGGCCCAGCTGCTCCGTGGCATGTAGGATCTTCCCGGACCGGGGCACGAACCCGTGTCCCCTGCATCGGCAGGCGGACTCTCAACCACTGCGCCACCAGGGAAGCCAGGGCCATTTCATCCTCCCATCCCTTCCTTCTGGGCTGCCAGTGTTATTTATTTTTAATGCCTTTGATTCATTTCCCTCTTGTTTTGACCAGGCAAACAGCACACATCTGCTGCCACCAGGAGGTGTCAATAGTTCATACTGCTCAATTTGTACGCCCCAAATCCACTGTAGGGATGATTTTTGCCATGCCTGTATCTCAAGTTTCAATTTCAAAGTATTATGCTGCGTTCTTGGCATTAAAAATTCATAGGTTGAATTAAAGATTTATTTTTAAGGGGGGTACCTTATTATAAGGCAAATCACATTCTTTTCACTTTAGACATATTGGCTATTACGATTTCATCTTTTTTGCTAAAAGCTCAATTACATCAATATCGCTCGAGACCCTCCAAACACTGAGCTGAAAGCCAGGCTTCTCAGCAGCCAAGTGCCTATTGCCCTGGAAGGATTAACTTTTCTAAGAATGAATCCCATCTGCCTGATTCAGAGTTATCTCCCTAATAAAAAGCTGATCGAGTTACACCTCTGCTTAAAATCTCTGCCAGCTTCCTGTTGCTTACAGAATGACGTTTAAACTCCTTCTTCTGTCTTACAAAGCCTTCCACAGATTGGGCCCAGCCTGACTTTCACTGTCCCTGCTGCACATTCCGCTCTTCTTCACACGGAAGGGGACCAGGACATGCCAAAATGTCCTGGTCCCCCTCACCCTTCAACCTTCAACCAAGACCTCCGTTCAATGTGCCTCTATAATTCAGTTTACCTGGCCATATTGTAAAATATCTATTACGTCCATCCCTCCCCCCAGATTGATTTCCCAGAGGTAGGAATTGAGCATTATTCCTATCTGTAACCCCCGGTTCAGCACAGGGCCAAGCACACTCCATAAAGATTAGTAGGTGAATGAATAAATGAATGAATTGAATGAATGAATTCAACGTCCCAAGAACTCACACGCAACAGAACATGACAACAAAATCAACGACATCAACATTTCCAGTCTTACATTTAGTAAGTATAGAAAAAACTAGTATATACAGGGAATAAATTCCCTAACTTTACTAAGTCTTCTAAGACAGGCTGTGACTACAGTAAGTGCTCAGGAAATAATCCAAATGGTCCAAGGCTTTGGTGGAGAGCAGAGCTTCTGAGTTGCGTGTGCTGGGTAGAGGGCAGGTGTTTGGGAGAGGGAGAAAAATGTCTCGAAATGGGTGACAGCCACCGGGGCTGGGGTGAGACAACGCAAGAGGCCCTTCCTAGCAAGAAAGGGCCGCAGACTTTCAGTTGTTAAGGATGAAGAAAGTGACAAGGACAGGGACCTCTGGTGAAGGGGTAGGCATGATGGAAAGGGGGGTTTCTAGAAAGAGTCAACCATAGCTCTCCTGACTTAAAAGCAATGGGAGTGGCTCCTTTGAAGGATCAAGATGCTTTTACTCAGGGACTCAATTCTGAAGAAAGTTTTCAAAGTGCTGTTTTGAACTGTGAGACGAAAGGGCAAGGATAAAATACGTGGAAAGGGGACAGCTATTCCCTAATGCTGCTGGTCTCTTTCTCCCCTTCACTCGCTCTCCAAATGAGAAGGAGCCACCTGCTTGGTTGGCCTGAGCTTGGCTTGGCTGGTCCTAGCTCTGTCTCAGGTCTGTCTGCCTGGAGGGGGCATCTCCTCTTGCTCCTGCATCCACAGGATGAGTTACCTTGGGCCTGGCATCTCCTTTCTGGAGGCAGGTAGGGACTGGCATCTCCTTTCTGGAGGCAGGTAGGGAGGCCATTTCTACAGGTCTGAACTCTTGAGATTTCTCAGATGGGAGACAGTGACCCTATCTGCCGTTGACCAAGGAAGTGTCTGCTTTACAAAGGGACAGTCCTAATACCTTGTCTTAGAGGAGGGAGTGAGAAGCAAGATGTGGAAACCCAATTACTGGGCCACAGATTCCAGCCACATGTTCTAATTGAGTGAGGCCAGCAATAAAGACGACATTTTGATCTTCATCTATCTGATGCTTGTAGATATTTCCTGATTAATTCTGAAATTTGAGGGGAAAGGATTTCAGTTTGCCACTTCTGAAAACCCAGCACATTGCTTATGTTCTTTTAGCTCTGAATTAAGTGATGGGGCCCTGGACCACTCACTGCAGGAACCCAGGGAAAGAGCTCTTTCTTCAGCTGACACTTCTTCTTTTTCTTTTTTTTTTTTGTGGTACGCGGGCCTCTCACTGTTGTGGCCTCTCCCGTTGCGGAGCACAGGCTCCGGACGCGCAGGCTCAGCGGCCACGGCTCACGGGCCCAGCCGCTCCGCGGCATGTGGGATCTTCCCGGACCGGGGCACGAACCCGCATCCCCTGCATTGGCAGGCGGACTCTCAACCACTGCGCCACCAGGGAAGCCCATGACACTTCTGATCTAAGTCGTCTGCCTCATTTGATCTCATTTGGGGTCTCCATTTACAGTTCCAGGGGAGAGCCCTGAGTTTCGCAATAGCTGGAGGTGTCAGCCAGACCAAGGGGTGACAATAACCACCCCACCAGAATGAAACACACAACCTTTGTGAGCTATGAGCTGAGCTGAATCCAACCGCTCAGCATACTCAACCTGAAATACCTCGGAGACATTGTAGGTCTGGTTCTAGGCCACAGCAATAAATCAAACATCGCAATAAAGTGAGTCACACGAATGTTTTGGTTTCCCAGTGCCTGTAAAAGTTATGTTTACACTATACGGCAGTCTATTAAGTGCTCAATAGTGTTCTGTACAAAAACAATGTAGATACCTTAATTAAAAAACACTATTGATTAAAAAAAACGCTAACCGTCATCTGAGCCTTTAGAGAGTTGCAATCTTTTTGCAATAGTAACATCAAACATCACTGATCACTGATCACCATAACAAATATGATAGTAATGAAAAAGTGAAATATTGTGAGAATTACCAAATGTGACACAGAGACCCAAAGTGAGCAGATGCTATTGGAAAAATGGCACCAAAAGACTTGCTTGGTAGGGGTTGCCACGAACCATCAATTTGTAAAAAACACAATATCTGCAAACGTCAATAAAGCGAAGCGCAATAAAACAATTTATGTCTGCAGAGAGATACTGAAGGATCATTTAAACAGAACTGAGCTAGATACTGCCTTAAAAAAATAAAAGACCTCACCTAGTGCATCAAAAGAAAATCAAAGCTTCAAAATATTTTCTGAATCAAACTATTTCATTCCGTTCAAGTATCAAATACCAATCAGGTAATATTTTTTTTCCCAGCATAGAAAAATATTCAGCAAATTTAACCATGTTTATTGCTTCCCTCTCAACCTTTAAGTTTCTCTAAATTAAGTTACCTTCCCTTTTGGTTACCATCTTTCAATTCTGTTTCAGCTTTAATAGTATATATGCATGAATGACCACTAAAAGTAGTCAAAAGATTTTATCCTGGTTGGTATAATATTTCATATTTTCTCAAAGAAGAAATGTTGAAATTCATGGCTGAAGCACATGTGATGATGGAATTTCCTCTTTTTATGACACTTTAAAGAATTTTTGAAGGATGATCTTTTAATAGATTGCAAGTAGATGAAACCTGTCCCATTGCTCTCCAGGCCTCTGGGGCTTCTAGTCCTGACTTGTACACTGCTCAGCAGAGTACTATTTATATAAGAGGGTTGGAGAGTTGTATGCCTGTTCGGTTATTTGTTCATTCGCTGATTCATTCATTCATTAATTCAACAAATATTCAGTGAGCCCCTCTGTGATAGGCCCATAGTGGGTCGAAGAAATCCATAGTGAATAAATCATAGCCATCCTTTGAATTCACAGATTAGCAGAGAAAACAGAAACCTCAGTGGATAAATCATAGAATAAGGGCTACAGAGAGGTAACAAGGAACTCTGAGAACTCTTTATGTTTCTGATTAATGGTAGTGTTCATTTCTTTTATCCTTAGTTGAAACATCTATTTCCAGAGAATTCTAGTTCAAGGAAGTAAGCTTCTCAACTCTATTCAACTGCATTCTGTCATGCAGGAGGTACTTCTTAATCTCCCAAGGACTTTTGAACAGTGTCAGCTATATAACTGTCGGTAGGCTGGGCTATGGTTAGAAATGACATGAATAATAGGCATAGCCAACTGACTCTGCACTTACTTTGGGCCAGGCACTTTTCAAAGCAGTTTAATTCATTGCACCCTTAAAATCACCCTGTGAGGTAGGATCCTATTGTAATCCCTGTTCAAAAAAGATGAATCTGAGACACAGAGAAGGTGAATAATGCCTCCAAGAACACATAAAGGGTTGAGCATATACTTTTATTTACTCAGTGAAATATAAACTTGAGAGGGTCTCTTGAATTAATTCCCTGCCATTGGTTCCTTCTCTTTCATAAAAATAATGTGCAAAATCTAAAAGCAAACAAACAAAAAATCAAAATAATCATGCTTCTTGAGTTTCAGGGTTCTAAGTTAATAGAAATATTCTGTTTTCTCAAAAATTGAACCTTTTATCTTCTATGAATACTCTTATTTAGGTCTAAAATATACAGCCTATATATTTTTTTAAAAAGCAGCAACTTGAAATCTAATAGATAAAAATTTATATTTATAAAAATCATATAAATTAAGTAATTTAAGTAATAATCTAATCTTTCTTGCAATGAGACAAACTAAATTTGAAACAAAATCAGTAAAGTTCAGGCCCCTAAATTCATTTAAGAAATATGCACATAAAATAACTGCAAAATCATAGGTTATTCAAGAAAAACCAAAAGAACAAGGCCTTCCCTTGCTTGTCAAAGATACAAGAAGAAAGATTTATTGAACGCTAGTGAAATAAAGATTTGAGCATTCATTCTGCCTGAGGGACTGTATCTTAGTTTTCATGCCTAAAATCCTCACAACCGAGACAATCCTTTGATTAAAACATTGTCTGCAGGAAGCCCCTGTACTCTATGGGTTACCTAAGAGGAGAGGAAGCTCCTTATAACGCATTAGCCTCTTGTGATAAATTATAACAGCTTAATTTGTCAAAGTAGCCAACTACAACCTTGGAAAGCATTCAGCAGAAATATAAAAGAATAGGACTAAGGAAAAGTGAAATTTAATTAATGATGAATCATTACAGCTTTTCATGGATTTTTGAACATACTATTTCTTACTGATTTGTGAGAGCTCTTTATATATGTTAGTGAAAATCTGCTGTTTTTTCCCCTTAGCATTCCTTCACCCTTATTCTGATAACAGAATCACTCTGTATTATGAAAAATTCATCCCAAGTAGTTTGTGTAGCACTGACCTACCCCTTTCCCTGCCACAAGGGTAGCACATGATCCATGCCTGGGCAGAATCATCAGTGGATAACACATTAGAATCTCAGAACAAAAGAGAAACAGGAGCAAAAGAGAAAGAAACCTTCCTTCAGCCACAGGGGTTATTCAGTGATGGACCTGTGACCCAAATTGGGTCAAAATTCTTCCAAAAGCTTCTGTGCTGGAGTAATCAGAGAAGCAGCACTCTTTCCTGGAGTACTGTTAGGCTGGTAGGATAGGAGGGACTGGGCTACAGGCAACCAACATGGCTTCCTCATGATGGAAGCTTCAGGTCCCTGGTCTCTCCAGTTACAGAAGCTAGCAAATCCCCGTGCATGTTTCAGCAAGTTTGAGCAGGACTCTTCAGTTGAAAGCAACCATAAAAAAGCACATATTGAAGGTATTAACGTTTGGTCTATCACGTAAGCAATAAGTGTTTTCCCCAATTGTTTATTTTTTAATTTTGTTTAAGGAGGTTTCTGTCATATGGAAGTTTTTTGTTTTTAAGGAGTCAATCCTTTCCCTCTTTAGTGTCTGTCTTTGATGATATACTTCAAACATCCTCCTTAAACTCCTTCTCTAACCAAAATTAACAAATGTAATAGTTATCTATTGTTTTCCTTGTACTTTTCTGGTTTTGTCTTTACATTTAATCTTTAATCCATTGTGAATTTGTGGTATGGTAAGGTGTGTAATAGGTAGTCATTTTTATTTGCACATAAACGTCAGTTGTCCTAACGTTATTTGGTAAACAATCCAATCTTTTTATCATTATTTCAACGCTGCCTTTACTTTGTCCCAGTCCACACTCATGCTTTGGCTTTTGTCTTGGCTCTCTATTAGCTTCCATCAAGGTACCCCTCTTCCTGTACTAGTTCTGCACCAACGTTAATTAATGGATTCTTGGGGAACTCCCTGGTGGTTCAGTGGTTAGGGCTCTGCGCTTCCACTGCAGGGGACACGGGTTTGATCCCTGGTCAGTGAGCTAATATCCTGCATGCCACACAGTGCGGCCTAAAAAACAGGATTCTTATACTTGGTAGAAGAAAGTTCACTCTTCTTTTGGCTATTCTTACACATTTAATTCCACATTAGTTTTGAATCATTTTTTTTTGAATATCATAAAAACCTTGCTGGGGTTTGCTTGGGACTGTATATGTGTATGAATTGAGAGAAGCAATATCTTTATTATTTTGGGTCCATCTATGCAAAGACAAGAGGCACTCTTGAATTATTAAGGTGATTTTCATGTCCATCAGTAGAGTTTAATAACTTTGCTTATATTGGTCTTGGGCATTTCCTATTTTTTGTTAATTTTTAAAATGGTATTGTTTTAACCATTATATTTTTAAAATAGTGTTTAATATTATATAGGAAAGCTATTGGCTTTACAATTAGGATGGTAAACCCTCTTGGTTCCAACAATTCTCATTATTTCCTGGTTTTTTCAGGTGGACAATGCCAATAACTGTAAATAACAATATTTGGGGCCACCTCCTTTTTAATACAGAAACCTTATTGTTTTATTTTCACTAATTATTTTGGTGAGCACTTGCAGAATCTTGTTAAAACATTTCACCCATAACAGGACATGTTGGTCTTGTTTCCAACTGTAATGATAGATTCTAGAGGGTTTCAATACTAAGATATTGACTTACTGGTTTGAGATTTATATATATGATAAAATTGTCATACCTAGGTTAAAGAAGTATTCTATTCCAATTTTACTAAGTCTTTTTTCTTTTTTGCCTTTAATTTGTTTATCATTGAGGCAAAAATCTACATGTAAATGCACAGATCTTATTTTTTATAGTTTGATAAGTTTTGAAATATTTGCATACAGCCATTTCTATTAGCCATTTCTAACTCACACTTCTAAAGAAATATAGAACATTTCCATCCTCCCAGAAAGTTCCTTCCTATTTTCCTTTTGATCCCCATCCACACCCTGATTTCAAGGCAACCATTGCTCAAATTTCTGTCACTATAGTTTTTTTATTGAGATATAATTCATATACTATAAAATTAATCCTTTTAAAGTGTACAGTTCAATGATATATTCACAAAGTTGTACTATCATTACCACTATCTGATTTTAGAATATTTTCATCGCCCCTAAAAGATACTACATACCTATCAGCATTCACTCCCCACTGCACCTTCCTGCCAGCCCCTGGCAACTACTAAACTACTTTCTGTCTGTATGGATTTGCCAGTTCTAGTGCTTTCATACAAATGGGGTCATACAACATGTGGCGTTTTGTGTCTGGCTTTCAGTTACCATCATGTTTTTAAGGTTTGCCTGCATTGTTGCATGTATCAGTACTTTCTTTCTTTTTATTGCTAAGTAATATTTTATTTTATGGAGATACCACATTTTGTTTACCCATTCATCAATTGGTGGATATTTGTGTTGTTCCCAATTTTTTTCTATTATGAATAATTCTGCTGTGAGCACTCGTGTACAAGATTATTTGTAAACCTATGTCTTCAATTCTCCTGAGTGTGTATCTTGGAATATAGGTTAGTTTTGCCTGTTATAAAACTTGATATAAATGGAATCGTAGTTCTCGTGTCTGACTTTTTTTTGCCCAGCATAATGTTTTTGAGATTCATTCATGTAGGTTGTTTCTTTTTTTGCTGTGTAGTATTTTATTCTATGAATATACCACAGTTTGTTGATCCAGTCTCCCAAGGATGGACTTTTGATCTGTTTTCAGTTTGGGGCTATTATGAATAAAGCTGTTATGAGCACTCTTATACATATCTTTTTATGAACTTATGTTTCAGTTTCTTTAAGTATGTAGCTAGGCATTGAATTACTAGATCATAGAGTAAATGTATGTTTAGCTTATAAAAAATTTCAGTGTCTTCCAAGTGGTTATACCATTTAAAATTCCTACCAGAGATAGATTCAAATTCTGATCACTCCACATTCTCATTAACATTTGGTATGGTCAGCATTTTAAAATTTTATCTATTTTATGGGTGTGAAGTAGTATACCATTATGGTTTTAATTAATATTTTTCTGATGACTAATGAATTTTTTGTGTGCTTTTTAATTACTTGTATCTGTTCTATTGTAATTGCCTGTTCAAGTCTTTTGCAAATTTAAGAAATTGTGTTGTCCTTTTAGTAATGAGTTATAAAAGATTCAAGTCCTCAATACTAGATACAAGTTCTTTGCCACATATATTTTTTGTGAATATTTTCTCCCAGTCTGTAGCTTGTCTATTCCTGTACTTAATGATATCATTTGATAAACAGAAATTTTTAATTTTGATGAAATCTCATTTTTGTAAGTATTATGGTTATTTCTACCAGTGTTCTTTCTAGGAAGTCTTTATTCACCTCACAGTCATAAAAATTTTCTCCTATGTTTTCTTCTAGGAACTTTACAGTTTTGGCTCTTACAATTAGGTCTATTACCCATCCCAAATGAACTTTATTATACAGACTGAAGTAAGGGTCAAGGTTCATTTTTTTTCCATCTGGGTATTCAGTTCCTCCAGCATCACTTGTTGAAGGTTTTTCTTTATTGAATTCTTTCAGTGCCATTGTCAAAAATCAATTTATTGTGTTAATATGGGTTTATTTCTGGAATCTCTATTGTCTCATTGACCAGACTATTCTTACACTCTTCTTACACTAATAACATACTATATTGATTTTTCTAAATTAAACATAGTTGATGTACAATGTTTTGTTCGATTCAGGTATACTACATAATGATTTGACATTTGCCTACATTATGAAATGATCATGATCAGTCTCATAGAAAGTTACCACAATATTATTGACCATATTTCTAATACTGTATACTACATCCCTGTGACTTGTTTATTATATAAATGGAATTTTACACCTCTTAATCCTCTTTATCTATTTCATTCACCCCTCCTACCCTCCCTCCCTTATGGCAGCCACCCATTTGTTTTCTGTATCTATGAGTCTGTTTTCATTTTGTTTTGTTTCTTGATTTTGTTTTTTAGAATGCCACATGTAAGTGAGATCATGCGGTATTTGTCTCTCTCTGTCTGACTTACTTCACTTAGCATAATACCCTCTAGATCCATCCATGTTGTTGCAAATGACAAGATTTCATTTCTTATGAACGATAAACATATATACCACATCTTCTTTATTCATTCATCTATTGACAGACCATTAAGTTGCTTTTATATCTCGCTATTGTAAATAATGCTGCAATGAACACTGGAGTGTGTATATCTTTTTGAATTAATGTTTTTGTTTTCTTTGGGTAAACACCCAGAAGTGAAATCGCTGGATCATATGGCAGTTCTATTTTTAACTTTTTGAGGCACCTCCATAATGTTTTCCAAAGCGGCTGCACCGATGAACAGTCCAAACAACAGTGTACAAGGATTCCCTTTTCCCCACATTCTCTCCAACAAGTGTTATTTGTTGTCTTTTTGATAATAGCCATTCTGAAAAGTTTGAGGTGGTATCCCGTGGTTTTGATTTGCCTTTCCCTGATGATTAGTGATGCTGAGCAGCATTTCATGTACCTGTTGGCCATCTGTATGCCTTCTTTGGAAAAAATGTCTATTCAGGTGCTCCTTCCTATTTTTTAATTCAGTTCATTTTTTAAATGTTGAGTTGTATGAATGCTTTGTATATTTTGGATATTAACCCCTTATTAGATATATTGTTTGCAAATATCTACTCTCATTTGGTAGGCTGCCTTTTTGTTTTGTTGATAGTTTCCTTCACTGTGCAATGCTTTTTAGTTTGATATAGCCCCATTTGCTTATTTTTGCTTTTGCTTCCCTTGCCTGAGAAGACATAGGCAAAAAAATATATATGTATTGCTAAGACTGATTCTAAGAGTGTACTGTCTATGTTTTCTTCTAGAAGTTTTATGGTTTCAGGTCTTATATTAAAGTCCTTAAGCATTTTGAGGTTTTGTTTTTGTTTTTTGTTTTTTTGGTATATGGTGTGATAAGGTAGACGAGTTTGATTTTTTTTGCATGTAGCTGGCCAGGTGTCCCAATTGAAGAGGGTGTCTCTTCCACATTGTATATCTTGCCTCCTTTGTTGTAAATTAATCAGCCATATAAGTGTGGGTTCATTTCTGGGTTCTCTATTCTGTTTCATTGATCTATATGTCTGATTTTGTGCCAGTACCATACTGTTTTGATTACCGTACCTTTGTAGCATAAGGAATAAGGAAGTGTGATTCCTCCAGCTTTGTTCTTTGTTCTTCTTTCTCAAGATTGTTTTGGCTATTCAGTGTCTTTTCTGTTTCCATACAACTTTTAGAATTATTTGTTCTAGTTCTGTGAAAAATGCCATTGGTATTTTGATAGAGATTGCACTGAATCTGTACATTGCCTTGGGTAGTATGGTCATTTTAACAACATTAATTCTTTCAGTCCATAAGCACATAATATCTTTCCAATTGCTTATATTGTCTTCAATTTCTTTCATCAATGTCATAACTTCCGAGTTACCTCCTTGGTTAGATTTATTCCTAAGTATTTTATTCTCTTTGATGCAACTGTGAATGCGATTGTTTTCTTAATTTCTCATTCTGATAGTTTGTTCTTAGTATATGGAAATGCAACAGATTTCTGTATATTAATTTTGTATCCTGAACATTTACTGAGTTTATTTATTAGTTCTAATAGTTTTTTGGTGGTGTCTTTAGGATTTTCCATATAGGTGACCTTTGAACAATATGAGTTTGAGTTTCACAAATCCACTTATATGTAGATTTTTTCAATAAATGTACAAAAATATACATGCAAGAGTTGTATTGAAGTGGATAGCCTATTCTTACACAGGCATAGGTGAGTGACATTTCATATAGAATTAATAATGTGCTAGTTTTCTTACTGTTTTATATCTTTGTTTTCAAAGGATTACCTTACTGTACAGTGTGCTCTCTCTCTCATAATTGGAGAAACTGCATATCAGCCTCTCATCACAGGTAAGTGGTTTTTTAAATAATGTAACAATGTTTCCAATACTGTATTATGAATGATTGTAATATTGTATGCCATAAAGAAATTTTTTAACAATTCATTCATTAGCCTATAGGCTAGGCTACCATGAAGCGATTGTATCAGTTACACTAGACTAACATAAAGCAATCATATTGCTGCTTCTTTGTTATCAATGCATGAATCGTTATACTTGTAAAGAAATATGAATTTCTTTTTCACATTATCTTTTCATTTTTGCTGTCTGCTGTTAGTAATGTGTATAATATCTACTGTGCTTTGTATCATATAAGCCAATATTGATGTAGGTGCTGACAGATAGACAATTCATCTTGTAAATGGATGACATAAACTTAACAGTATTGAAAAATATAGTACAATACTGTAAATGTATTTTCTCTTCGTTAGTTTTCTTAATAACATTTTCTTTTCTCTAGCTTACTTAATTGTAAGAATGCAGTATATGGTACATATAACATACAAAATACGTGTTAATTGACTGTTTGTGTTATTGGTAAGGCTTCCAGTCATCAGTAGGCTATTGATAGTTACGTTTTTGGAGAGTCAAAAGTCATACACAGATTTTCAACCATGCAGGGAGTCAGCCCCCCTAGCCCTTGTGTTGTTCAAGGGTCAACTATGTATAGTATCATGTCATCTGCCAATGGTGGTAATTTTACATCCTTCTTTCCAATTTGGATTCCTTTTATTTCTTGTCTGATTGCTGTGGCAATCCACATTTGCTCTGATACCTCACTTTTGCAGCATATGAAGTTCTGACTTTTCACCAAGGCAAAAACTATCTGTACTATTTTTCTTTTTGACCCTGCTCTTCCCTAACCCCTGGATTCATGTGTTCCTAAGTCTATCCAGGCCTCAGCACAACAAACTTCTTAGGTCTACTTGGGATTTTAGTTAAACACCTATTTTATCCTGTATTTCTTGAGATTATCTACAGAGAAAAAAAAAAAGGAAAGTGATATTTAGTGGGTAGAGTGACAACAAAATTATTAAAACAGATGATTTGATTTTTAATGTCAAGTTTAACATACACACATATAATCATTGGTCAAAAAACTGAAACAGGTGATATAATAATGACAGGGTATAGAAGAAGGTACAATGCTGATTTTTTTAATGTAAGTATGGTAAAGTTAATGCTACAGAGTCTGGTGAAAGCCCTCCTACAGTCTTACCACCTCAGTGTAAAGTCTTCTGAAATCAGCTTGCTTAACTTAATTTTGTCTCATTTCATTTTTTCTTTTCTTCTCAGAAATATTAAATTTTTGGTCAGTTTGCCCAAGATGGCCTCTTAGCTTTGTGATAAATATTGTCAACTCATGTGACACTTAACTGCATTGTTACAAATTTTGTAATCTCTACATACTCTCTGATCCTACCTGTAATGGGGTTCTTCGTAGACCTAAGTTTTAAATTTTCAAAATTGGAAACCCATCATTGAAAGTCACAAATGTTGCTGAATTCTAGGGTAGGATTTGGAATTGGTGTTGGAAAAGAACTTTCCTTTTTTTCAGGGAGGTCCAATTTAAAGGTGTTTTAGTCAACAGCATATATAGGACATATACCTACCCATTGTTCTTGTCTAAAGTCCTGAATCCACAGAGTAACCAAAATTCAGACACTTCACCCCAAGGGGCTGAGTGCTCTTCTTGGTAACATCTGTGGTGTGTTTGAACAGAACTGTGCTGCTTAGGGGTTATAAACCTCTTTTCTCGTGAAATCTGGATTTACTTGCCTGATTACTTGCCTGAAAATCACTCTCCCCACCTCCCCTGCGCCAGAGATGTGTCTGTGTTCTAAACTAAACCTTTCTCACAAGAGATTCCAAATTATGGGGATGACCCAACCTCCCATTCATCTATCAGGCCAAGAGATTGTGACAAGAAACTGCATGGGTTTGATATAGAACAACCCATATTCGACTCTTGGGGTCCCATACATGATGTCATTTAAGACCAAATGACTTTGAGTCTGGGAACAGTCTTGTGGACTTCTGGGTTTGTCTTGTCCAGGCCATGAGGATTTAATGACGTGCTCATGGAGGAGCACAGGTCTTTCCCAGCAAGGTAAGAGGTCTTCCTGTTAGTAATGAGGCTGGGCAGGGAAGTAGGCTGGTCTTAAACTAGAGGAAAGAGGTCTTCTTCTCTCTGAGGCCAAGAAAAGTTGGGTCTGGGATCTAAGGAAAGAGCATTCTTGGAGGTGACAGGGATGGGAAGAACCAGCTTAGCCAAGTGGAGATAGACCAATAGCCAAGATGAAGCCCTAAGTGAGGTAAGTCAGGGCTGTGGGTTCAAGATGAGACATCTGTAGGGTGAACAACTTGTCCAGGTTTGCCCAGGACTGACACAGTTTTCAAACTAAAGTTTCCCAAGGACTCCTTTAGTTCTGGGCAAATTAGGATGTTTGGTCAACCTAGGTATTTGTCGAGTGTTCCCCTTCATGTTGTACTACTGATGCCCCCATGACTTCAGTAAAAACTGGTTGGAAGTCCCAGCTCTGTCTTAGCTGTGTTCTGGGGAATAAAGAGAGGGGCACGCACCGATGTGTGAAGAGAGAGCTGTGACCACCTGCCCCAAAGGTGACACCCCAAATGAGGTGAGAAGCAGTCTGCTGAGACGTTGAGTATTAACCAGGACTGGTTAGAGGAGCACATAACTGATCTTCACAGGTCCCAAGAGAAAGATGGGAAGGCGATAGTGATAGGATGAAGGCCGGACTTCCTGTGGGTACGTAAACTATTATTTGAGCATTGAAAAGGAGTATTGACCTTGAAGCTGGTAAACCTGGGGAAATCTGGGTTACATATATTTCTAGACATCTTCCTATATTGTATGGAAAAATACATGCCAATCAGAACTGATTTTCCATTCATTTCTTTGGTACCAAATATATGTGACATTTTTCGTTCCTAATGCCAGGTGTTCCAATGTAGAATTACCTATACATTAAGCTCTTCTTCAGTGGAAAGAATTAGACAATAGTCTTAAGACCTGCCTCTACCACTTGCTAGTTTTAGGACCTTAGGAAAACTTCTTAAGTCTCTGAAATGTCACTTTCTCCATGTCTTCCAGTCTTTCAAATTTACTCAGGTGAATTAAACGTGATAATTTCTATCAAGCAGGGCCACCACATTATGGAATCCGTGGGCCCTTGCCACATTGCCTTTGGGGGCCCCTTCTTCCATAAAGAAAGGATTAAAAGACAAATATAATCCAGGTGCGATTCATTGTTATATTCATTATTATTATAATAAATTTTAACTTTATTATATGAATTGATAATGTATTATTATTATATCATTGTTTTCTTCTGACTTTAAAAGAAACCAAAGCATTCCTGTGGGCCCTCGGCACTGTGCCATACTGTGGCTTGTGAGTCAGCCCTGATGTCAAGTGCCTGGTATGGGATAAGCACGTAGTAGGTGCTCCACAATTTTTACTCCCTTTCTCTTACATTGCACGTCAAAAGAAAAAAAATTTCGAAAACTTCAAGTGGCAAATTAAAATTCAAGAAATAAAGTCAAAAGAAAATGTTCCCCAAGCCAGTGGATATCTGTAACAGCAGGTTTCACTTATAGTGAATATCACTTTACTGCTTTTAACAAACTTCAAAGAAAATGTTGTAAGGCCATTCATTCTACATGTCTGTTTCACATCAGTCACAATTATATCCCAGCTTCACTTCTCTCCCCTTGTTATACCTCATAAATTGTATAACTAGAATGTATGTGTAGTGTATGGATTACATTAGGAATTGTCAGAAGTAGCCTGATAGTAAGCATTTGCAATCGCCCCCCTTCTGGCATCTCTGAACCCCTCTGAAGGTATGTGAATACGCTGCACCCCCAGTAACGGGGGACAAAAACACAGATCAGGGAAGGGACCCTACGTTCTTAATAGCTCCTCCAGAGAACTGAAATTGCCACTGCGATGTTTAAACAATAGTGCTACGGTTCTACGACGAATATGTTGCTTACCTGTTGAACGGTCATACAAAAATACAAACGAAAATCAAATTTCCACTGAGAGTGAAACCTTGTTTGTGGTAGGTAGGGACAATGTCGGTTTCCAGAGCAGGTTAGTTGAGCCCCAGAGATGTTGTTCTGTCAGTGAGGAGTGAGATGCTGTTATCCTATAAGAAACGCTGTCTGCCAAATGCCTCTCAATGCAGGAAACTTCTCTGGGCTTCTAGTTTGGTTGTCCTCTGCTCTTTTCATTTATGGCGAAGACCCCTGGGTGTCAGCCGCCATCCTTCGCATAAGGAAACAACTACAGAGATGAAATGGCAAACTGGGGCCTCTCTGGCAACCATTTGGACAGCAGCAGAGAAAATCACCTTCTCCCCAACTTCCCCACCCCCAACCACGGGTCCTTTCTCTTCACATTGTAAAGAACCAAGGAAGTGACTCATCTGTGGCCAGCAACTTTTTCTGTTTGAAAGTTGCAGTAAAAAAAAAAAAAGTTCTATGGTCAAAGAATACAGATTCCTTGTTCTGAATGAAAGAGCTTTAATAGATTTATATTTATCATTCCTGTTTCATTTATAAGATCATTGAAATTCAAGACTGTCTCATTTATCTCACACTGTTAGAGAGAGAGCTGCTTCCCACATGTGGCTTTTCCTGATAACCCAAGCTTTCTAGCCTTTGAAGCACCAGCACTTGTTAAAGTTGAATCTTTTTTTTTTTAATAGAAAAATGTCCAAAATGTTACACATGTCTTCCAGCCTTTTAAAACAGACTTTCCTGAAACATAATTTAGCCTTTGTTGAGGGTCATCCTACGGTGTTATGCTAATGCATGAGAGGCATGATGGTGAAAGGACTCTGAAATCAGTCAGGCTGGGTTGACGCGAGATGCTTCCATAGTGACCAAGAAACCTCAGGCAGTTACAAATCTCTGAGTGCTGCCACAGAGATGGGATAAAACCTGCTGCTTCTGATAGGCTGAGAGCGTTAAGTGACCTGCTACACATTCAAAGTGTTCAGCATGATGCTTGGGAGATAGTAAGCATTAAAAAAAAAAAAAAAGTGTAGTAAAAACTAAATGTATAATAAATAAAGAAAATGAATAAGCAAAATAAAAATGTAATGAACCTGTAATAAACTGAAAAAGCATTGCTGCGATACAGAGATGGCTTCAAAGGCTTTTTAGTAAGCATCATTAATTCCACCTATCCAAAATGGCCCCAGATCATAATGCTTTTTGAGTTCCTTATCTTCTTATCACAGTTTTCCCTTCTCGTTGGGGAGAGTGCCTACCTCTGGTGACATTGCCTCTAATATTTTGCTCTAAACATCCTGTGAGATGGGAAACCGCATAAACAAGTTGGAAAGAAGTGTTTTTTAAAATAAGAGCAAATGAGTTCTAAAGTATGGGCTTAGGTAGGTTTTTTTTTGGGGGGGGGACGGGGGAAACTACAACTTTTAATGCATTATATTAGTCAGGATGGGCTAGGTTTTGATGCAGGAACAAAAAACTCCAAAATCTCAGGGGGTTTAACACATCAAAAGCTTGCTTCTCATTCATCTTATGTGTCCACTTGGGTTGCAGCAGAGCTCTCCTCAACATGGTCATTCAGGGACCCAGGCTGGCAGAGGCTCCATCTCAACATGTGCTTCCCCATATAGGGGAAGGTGAAGTGATGGGTCTTACAAATTCTGTAGGAAACGAAATATGTCTTTATGCTTACATTTTACTGGCAAACATAAATAGCATGGCCACACAACTTCTAGAGGGCAGATGAATGCAATTCTATTGTGGGCTGGCAGTGGGTTGGGAGAGAACTGAGTTATCTCATGCATGGCTTTGGGTTTACATATTTTAGATAATAATAATCACAGTTCACATTTACTGAGTGCTTTTACTACATTCCACGTGCTGAGCTAGGTGATTTCCATGCAAGAACTATTTTCCCTTTCTACCCATGAAGAAATTAAGACTCAAACTAGTTAGGTTGCCTATTCGTAGTCATAAAGATAGTAATCACATGGTTAAACGGATCTGTCTGACACCAAAGCACATGTTTTTAACCAACTTTTTCTGAATCTCAAATACATTCCAGATCACTGAGATTAATCAATAACTTTGAAATAAGTGACTTTTATTATTGTTTAGTCGGTGCAATTTATCCAGCAAAGAATGATCAAAACTTGCTTGTTCATTTTCTTTTCTTATTGCCTTTCCATCAGAGGGACTGCTTTCAATTTTACAAATACATTCTTTACAATGTGTTTAGCTGTGGAACACGCCATGAGGGATTTCAGGGCAGGGTATCATAAACACTACAGTTCTTCACCTCTGAGATTCTATAATCTTTTATGTTAAATACTGAATAAAAGAAAGCAATTAAAAGGAAATAGAAAACATAAACATAAGATAGTTACATAAAAATAAGAGAGAGCTAAACAGAATGTAATTATGTATTATGTGCTACAGACAGTCCTATTTGCTGTTGTCAATATTGGGTGATAGGAAGAAGGGTGTTTAAGGACTGGCAGGATTTGGACAACAGAGATATGAAACCTAAAATAAGCCAAGGATTATGAAAAAATGGGGAGACTGGCCTGAGGGAAATAAAAAATATGTGTTGAGAGGTAGAGAGGGAGCTAAGCTGGCTGAAAAATAGAAGCAGGTTATGAGGGACCTTGAATATCAGGGAAAATCTTGAACATATCCCAGAGGCAAAGGGGACAAAAAGGCTTGTTTCTAAATGTTTAAAAAATGTAGACCATTTCAGATAAAGTTGACATTTCCTTTACCCCCTGCCCCAGCCCCTCCTGGTGGCCATCACCTCTTCTCTCTCCCAAGAGAAAGCTACTATCATGATTTGGTGGATAGTATTCCAGTTCATATTTTTATATTTTTCTTCTACTTGTATGCAAATTATGCATTCCATTGCTTTTTTTTTTTTTTTTTTTTTTTTTTTTTTTTCAGTACGCGGGCCTCTCACTGTTGTGGCCTCTCCTGTTGCAGAGCACAGGCTCCAGACGCGCAGGCTCAGCGGCCATGGCTCACGGGTCCAGCCGCTCCGTGGCATGTGGGATCCTCCTGGACCAGGGCACGAACCCGTGTCCCCTGCATCGGCAGGCGGACTCTCAACCACTGCGCCAACAGGGAAGCCCTGCATTCCATTTCTATTCTGTTATGGCTACCCTTATATTCATATTCACACCTAAACTGAAGTCTAGAATTAATCAATATCACTTACCTCCTTCTAAATAACATATGCTTTAACTCTGATCTGCTCTCCCAGGTTCCATGGTTTTATACTTACAAATTTATTTTTCCCTTATTTTTAAACACATAGGCATTTTAATTTGTATTATCAAGTGTTTGTTTATATTTACCAACATATTTATCCATTTAAAAAATACTTCTTGCATCCCACTTCTTCTTTTCAAGGTAATATTCTTTCTTGCCAAAGTAAATCTTCATGTACAACATGCCAAAGTACTACTGAACATAGTCATTTGTGTCTGAAATTGACTTTATTTTACTTTCATTCTGGAAAGACAGTTTTTCTCTCAGCAATTTAAGTGCATTATTCCTATGCATTTGTAACTACATTCATAACACAAATGTTCTGCCAGTTATTTTTGCTTTGAGAAGTATGCCCTCAGTCTAAATGTCATTCATTTGTAGGTAAATTTGTGTTTCTCTCTGGTAGTTTTTAAGGTTGATACTTTGCAGTTGAACTAGTGTTTAAAAGTAGGTTTGTTTTTAATTATACTGCATGAGGACTGGTGTGCTTCTTTAAAGACTCATGTTTTAGATAATGGAAATTATTGATTACCATCTATTTGTTTCTAACTCCCTTTTTTTTCCATTTGGAACTCTTAATAGACATAGGTAGGACCTACTCATTTGATCAACTTTCATATTTTTCATCTCTTTAGCTTGTGTGTTATATTCTGGGTGATTTCCTGCAATGTGTCTTCCAATTCACTTAACCTCTCATCAGCCATCTCTACCTTACAGTCCAACTGGTCTATTAAGTTTTTATTTCAATTACTATATTTTTCATTTTTAGAATTTTTTTCCCCAAATCTGCCCTTTTTCAAATAGTTTTATTCTTGGTTTCTTTCTCCATGTCTTGAAATATTTTTTGTTTATACTTATTTTAAAGTCTTTTTTAGATTGTTGTTCTATTATTTCCAGCTCTTGAAGTACAAGTTCTCCCATTTGTTTATCTGCTGGATCCATTGCATTGTGGTTGGCTTTCTTCTGTGATTTCTTTTTTTTCATTTCTCTTTTTTTCTTTCCGTAAACTCTTCCTTAAAGAGATGAGATTGAAAGGGGAGGCCACAGAATTTTCATGTGCCCTAAAACATACTTTTGGAGCATTTTTACACTTAACCAATTCTGGACAAGATTTTAGGATAATATCTTAGTTTGGTGTTCCCATAGTACATGAGTAATCAGAATTCAGGCCTCATACAACTTGTGGAACAAACTCCCCCCCCCTTTTTTTTTTTTTGGTGATTCACAACCCCAAGAAAATTAGACGCTTTCCTGCAATTCCCCTAGGCTAGCAGTTTTCTCTAGTTCCCGATTCAGAGTATACTAGATAATCTCTTCAGGACCCCTGGCTTTATGCAGGTAGCCTGGTTCCTGATTATGGTCTCACAGAGCTCAGACCTACATTATCCTGTTCACAGACCTTCAAAGCTTCAGCTGCTAAGGTCTCTCTCTCCTCCTGATTCACATGTGAGCATTTTCATTTTACCTCCCTCTTATCACTGTAACTTTGAGTATTCTCTTTGTCCTTGGCACTTGAGCATTTTTCCCCTAGTTTTGAGTTTTAAATTGTATTAAAAATTCAGGAGGGGGTATATTTTCACCAACATTCATATATGTGTGAAGTGGGAGGGTTCCTTTTTGCTTTTTTTTTTTTTTTTGCATTAGGTCAGGTTGGTGCTATTGAACTGCAACCATGGAAATATAATTTCAAATTAAAAATACACAGGATTTGGCAACTGGTTATGTGGAATTGACCTAGTTTGCATCCTCCCTCCCCCCAAAAAGGAGGTATTGAGACAAGGCTTTAAGAACGAGTAATTAATATGGGAGGTGAAGGAAACAACAGTAGGGATATGAAGAAGTGAGGGGAGGGAAAGTAGTCAATAAAGGGTGTTATCAATCCAGTTACTATCCCAGGCAAATGGAGTTTCCCCTGGGGAAACTCTGGGAGTTCAGTGATCTACAAGGCATGAGGAAGCTGTGGTATTTATATAAACTACTGCATGTCATTGGTTGAGGGATGCTTCCAAAATGTAATCCACCAACCTTTCCAGCTTGCCACATGGATAAGTTTGTATATTTAGTTATATACTGATGTGCAATGAATTATCCCAACACTTAGTGGCTTAATACAACCATAAATATTTATTATCTCATATTATTTGTGAGGGTCAGGGATTTTGGAGTAGCTTAGCTGGTTGGTTCTGGCTTCTGTTTCCTCATGAGGCTGCAGTTAAGAAATCGGCAAGACTTTCATTATCTGAAGGCTGGACTGTGGCTGGAGGATCTGTTTCTAACATGATCCACTCACATGGCTGGCCAGTCAGGGCTGGCTTTTAGCCAGAGGTCTCAATTCCTTTGACCCCTTGAATGTCCTCAGGACAAGGTATAGGGCTTACCGCAAAGTGAGTGATCCAAGAGGGTGAAGCCACAGTGCTTTTATAACCTCCTCTTGAAAGTCACACTATCTCTCCAACCTTCCATTTGAGAGAAGCGAGACAAGTCATGAAACCTGGCCCACATTCAAGGGGAGAGGAAGGAGGCATGTCAAAGACTCTGAACATATTTTAAGTCATCACAGTAGGCAAAGACAGCCTCAAGCAAAGAATGCAGGTGCCTGTGGAAGTCAGGCAGGTGGAGGCAGTAAGGGCCAAGGGGAATGGGTGGGTACCAACAGTGCCCTCTACAGGAACAAATAAAGATAAGGCCCACCCAATTTCCAGGCTTAGGGATATAGATTTGATTGATGGGAGAGTTGCAAAGTGACATCTTTGCGAAGGACGTGGAGACAGAGATGGGTGAAGATTTGGGATACTTTAAGCGTCAATCTGCTGTAACCTCTAAGAAAGGAAAAACAGTACCAATTAGATTATAATACTCCATTGATTATCAGCTGTATCCCAGTTCGGAGGACACAAGTATGAGAGAAAGGTACATCTTAGAATCAGCAAATACAGAAGTTACACAAAGAATTTCAGATTTTTCACATATACAATTGTTGCAAAAGCAAACACCTCTAACTTTTACCTTCCATCCTATATAGAGATCATTAAAAATTAAGCATAGGCAACCGTGTGATATGGAGTTTTCCATTTTAGTTGGCCATGTCCCCAAACCTGAACAAAGCACTAACCCTCTCTGAGCCTCATTTTTCACATCTGAAATGTAGATAAGGTATTGCTTTGACTCTCCTACAGATCAATTCAAAAATGAATTCAAAATAGCTTCAAAATTAAAATGTTATCAAGATACAAGGTGCTATGAATGGGCAGAAGAAGCTATAAAACTCACAGGCAGCATGAAAGAAAATGATCATTTCCTCCTTGAAAGCTCAAGCAAAACTGACTAATTCCTCATGCTGCTAGTCAAACTGGAATTATTCCTGCATTTTAAAGAAATTTCACTGCTTAAAGGCATCAGGGGAAAAAATGGGAGGTGGTGTGTGGGAAGTTGAGGATGGTCCTATACTAACAGATCCTGCACATAAATAAATTAAAGCCCCAACTGGTCATTTTCTAGCTGGTGCCATAATCCCAGGCCCAGGAGAGCCACATCCCTCATTGGCTGGAGCGAGCAAACCTGGTTATTGTTCACACATGGCCGTTTCCTAATGCTGTCTGCACAGCCATAACAGAGAACTTGGGGCTGTGAGCCAGAAGAACCCAGGCTGCCACTTGGGGAGCTTGAAATCTCCCAATATAAAGAAGTGACACACACCTGAGCAGGTCTGATATATATTCCTTTCTGCAGAGGGCAGTGGAATACATTCCCGGGCCATTCATCTTGTTGCTAAAATTAGATCCTGCTTAGAAGGAATGATATATTACTGATTACATACTAAAGATAGCTATATTTCTCATGAGAAACAGAAGGGAGAGATATAGTTAGGCACAGGGCAAATATATCCTTGATATGAAAAATGGATTCATTAAGTATTTAATCTTTATACCATCCCTGTGAAATAAATGCACACATACATCACACGTGTGTTAAAGTGACTTGATAATTAATATTGTTACACTTGAGAAAAATCCTGGCCCTCCATCCTAAAGTCATGTCGTGAGTTAGAGAACACAGGCCAAGCCATGCCCTCTGCCAAACTCTGAATGGGGCGGCTTGGCTGAGCTCTGAAAGCCAAGGGAATCAGAGGGTGAGTCGTGGGTTTGCATTGAGATTTCATCTTATTTTGGTGAGGCCCGGCGGGAGTCACAAGGGATCTCCTGGAGTAGATAGATCATATATTTCTAAGCGTCACGGAGAGATAGCTGAAAAGATCCCATGTACTAAAGGGCCTCTGGTAACTGAGTACAGCCTTCATGCTCTCCTCTTTACAAATAAATGTTCTCCCTCCACATCTCATCTCATTCCATTTCCCTCCTCCAAAATCCTTGCCAGAAAGGGCAAACCTCACATTTTTAAAAAACCTGTAGCCACGGCGGAAGAATTTCCAGACATCCTGGTGATGATATTCCAACTTAAATATGAGTGCGTTTGGTTGGAGTTTAAACAAACATGCAGATTTGTAGCACCTCAGGCAGGTGTCAAAGATCAGTAAAAACAAATCTGAGTGAAATTAAAGAGGAAAATAATTCTAAGAATAATAGCTTGATCTAACTAAAGATTATTCCAAAGAGATTATGGTCTGGGGAAAACACTAACAGGCTATCAGGGGTTAAAAGCTCATTACTTGTATATTTATTTTACAAGAAAAGAACATAGGTTTTGTAGTCAGATGGACTTCAGTTCTCTGTCATCTCCTAGCTACATTTATAGACAAGCAATTTAACCTCTTTTGAGCTCTTCTTCCTTATCAATAATATAAAAATCAAAATCCTTTAACCATACTGTTCTAAAGACTGGCTGCATGCACAGCACCAGCATGGTGCCTGGTGCAGAGTAGGAAATCAACAAACATTAGTTCTCTTCCATCCTCCATTCCCTGAGTCCATCCACCTTAGAGGAGCACAGAAGGGTAATGCCAGAAACGTTTTTCCCCTCTCAGTGATAAAAACTGGTTCCTTCTACTCTACCAGGCTGGAGGTAAGCAAAAGTTCTAGAGAGTTAACACGGGCACGTTCATGGGGAAAGTCCTTGCAGTAGTCAGGCTAGGCTAGGCTCTGCTGCAGTAATAACAACCCCTGATGCTCCATGGCTTAACACAGTAAAGGTTTATGTCTCTTTCATGCTATTTGTACACTGTGAGTCAGCAGGTGGCTGTGCTTAATTTAGTCACCAAGGGACCCAAGACTACCATTTTTTGATGCCACCATCTCAATGCAAGGTTGACAATTCATTGTCACAGGAAAAGAGAACACCAAAGAAATACAGTGGTGGCTCTTCATGGCTTCCACAAGGAAGTGACATATGACACTTCCTCTCATATTTCAAAGGGGCAGGGAGGTATAATCCACCCACGTGCCTGGAGGAGAGAAAATTCAGAGAGTTGAGGCTGCTGTGCCAGAAGCAAAGGGATGAACTGAGTGTACGTCGTACAACCGAGTCCACAGAGGCTCCCAAGAACCACACTGCGGTCGCTCTAGCCCTGACTCCCCCGTTCCTTTCCTGGGAGGAAGCAGCTTTGCATGGCGTACCCCCCAGTCTTTGCCAGGATCTCATCCAAGCCCGTTCTCTCCCCTGGTTCACGGTTGTGAGCAGCACTCAAGTTGCCATTATTATTATTATTATTTTTGTGGTACGCGGGCCTCTCACTGTTGTGGCCTCTCCCGTTGCGGAGCACAGGCTCCGGACGCGCAGGCTCAGCGGCCATGGCTCACGGGCCCAGCCGCTCCGCGGCATGTGGGATCTTCCCAGACCGGGACACGAACCCGCGTCCCCTGCATCGGCAGGCGGATTCTCAACCACTGCGCCACCAGGGAAGCCCAGCCATTATTAACTTGTCTAAATAATTCATATACCTTTCTCGACTCGCATCCAAGTTGCCGAACTTTGGGATGCTTCATGGCAACATGATCACAATTGTCATTTTGTCACCTATTTTCACCCTCAGATCAAATTAAACTCCCTGTAGAGCTGATATGTTCACACAACTTTTGCTTCTTTCCCAGAAATGCTCAGTCAATATCTCCCTTATTTGCTTCCCATCTGTGGTTGGCTGACTGCATTAATTGGCCCCCATTTTTCACCCCTCCCTGTGTTCAGGCCGCCTTGCACATAGCTTTGCACAGCCTCCTGCTAAGGGAGTGGAGTTTATTTCTCCAGGAATTCAAAGGCCATGTTGAGGGACCATGTTCAAGGAGATTGTCCCACTGGGGCTTTGGCAGCTGCTGAGTTTGCCAGGCTGGGATGAGTCAGGAGGGAGCCTCCACTGTGATTCTGGGTGGTTCAAACTGTTGGAAGCCAGACCCCAGCTGGCGGCTTGGACATAGGGAATAAGGCCCTGAGTCCATGAAAAAGGAAGTCAGCAGGAGCTAAGCAAAGAGTAGCCAGGCACAGAGGAGCCGGAAGAGGTTTGGGCTGAGGGTTCAGGAGGGCAGCTGGAAACCAATCAGGAAATTGAAACAGGGGAATTCCCTGGCGGTCCAGTGGTTAGGACTGAGAGCTTTCACTGCCGAGGGCCGGGGTGTAAACTCTGGCTGGGGAACAAAGGCCTAAGACCCTTGCACTGCGTGCAAGCCACGCAGTGCGGCGGGGAAACAAAAAAAAAAAAAGGGAAATCGAAACAGGGGACCAGAACGGAGGAGAGGGTGCCGTGGTGGCACCGCGAGGCTCATTGAACACTGTTGAAGATAGCAAGACCAGTTCCGGAAACCACCAGCAGAGAGGGGGATCCTAGGTTCTTTCCAGGTTTGGTCAGAGCTGGATGAGATTCAGGTGCCTCTACCTGGCAGGCGTGGGGAAGGCAGGGCTGCCGACTACCATGCTAACCCCCTTTTCTCAAGACTGGACCACAGCAGCCTGCTGATCCAGTGGTTCTCACCCCTGGCTGCACATCAGCTTGCCTGGCACGGTATGAAAAACACTAGTGCCTGGGCGCACCCTCCAAGATCCTGATTTGATTGGTCCTGGTTGGTAGGATAGAACATTATTAATAACATACAGCCGGGGTGGAGAACCACTTACCAATCTGCCTGTCCCCCAACCCTCCCTCCCAGGGCAGACCTCTATACTTGTCTTTCTAAACCACAGTTTAGTTAGGCACTCTACCTTCAGTTCTTTAAAGAAAAAAGTAAATTTCCACACACGCATATACAAGGATGAGAAAAACATTTTTTTCTGAGAGTAGATTTTTAATCTACTGATTATACACATGTTATTTAGATTTAGAACCTGTAAGGTAACCAAACATGGGCATTTGCCCCTAGCCATATATTGGCATGGCCTCCAGAATAACGATCTGAGTCTAAAAAGACAAGGAGTGTATTCTAAACCTTCAGAGTACTTCGCGTTAAAGAGATTCCTTAAAAGATTAATTTGAAAGCAGATCATAGCAACTTAAAGTGACAAAATATTAGCTTATCAATCTATATTTTTATATATTTTATCTATTCTTCTTTAGATAGATAGATTTTATCTATCTATATTTTATATATTATCTATCTATATTTTATCTATTCTTACCAAACGCTGGAATTCTAGGGCTCTTAATAGTCTTATGTGCTAAAGCGAAGATAAAAGAAGAGCACGCCAGGATACACTGATAGGGGGCGTGGTTCTCTGGGATCTGGGATCAACGCAGGCCTCTTGGGGAAGGTGCCGTTTGACTTCAGGCCCGAGTGAAGGAAGGTAGCAGTTATGGGACCATCAGGGGAAGAAAGGTTTCCAGGCAGAGGGAATCATCAGCAAGAAAACTCTGCAGAGGCTTCTCTGGCTTGGGGATCAATGAAGAAAAGGCCAGAGTGCAGTCTCTTCAGATGCTCTGCTCACAGCAGTTTATTATCCAAAATGTGGAACACCCCAACCAGCTGAAGGGCAGACATGAATGCCACAAAATAAATGAGGAATAAGAGCCAAATAGAGTTTCAAAGCACCATGAACAAGCACAGCTGGTGCTACAGACAGTATGCTGGGGACGATATTATGCGCTTTTGCATAACATTTATCAAGAACAGAGAATGGCATGGCCCTGCTCGGTTTTCTCTAGGAGTGATACAAAATAATCTTTTTATTAATCTTATTTTAAATTTGTTACCATTGTACAGGATCTCAGAAGACTAAGTGGGGAACATTTGATACAAATCAAAGGAATAAATGAATATGAAAGAAAAGACAAATGATATGCCCCAATAAAGATGTCTGCCCATTCTGTTATACTATATAGCATTTTGTAAATGTAAATATTGTACATAAGTGTTAAATAAATATATTAATATAATCTTCCTCTGGGTTTTTAAAACTAAGAATCTCAGTAGGCAAAGAGTTATTTCATATTTACAAGTTCTCTCAGGCCCACATTTTCCAGCCTCTAACAGTTACCACAGGGAAGCCATTATCACGGTAGAGACAATGAGGTTAATACTCGAAAGCCTGGGGTCGGGGGCAGGCAGACCCAGGCTCAGACTCCTACTGCCATTTAATAATTGTGTGACCTTGAACAAGGGATGTAATCTCTCCAAGCCCTTGCAAGGGAATATGCAAAATGTGATGATCCTTTTCACTGAAAATTGTTGTTGGAACAAAATTGGGTTCTTTCGAGAATACGGCACAGTGGTGTCCTCAGGTTCACTATTACCGTCATCATCTCATCAGAGGGCAGGGGTGTGTGCAGGCATCTCGTACTCATGAACCTGGAAAAACACAAGACAGGCTCAGGATAGAAGAAAACTGTGGCGTGGCGGCTCCCCTCCTCCCGTTGGAAGGTTTGTAATGGATGAGAAGCCCTCTGTAGCTTTATCCATCAATTCTCTCTGACAGTTAAGAATCCAGGAAGGATGAGCTCAGCCCGTTGCCAACTGGTTGTCTGTGTATTTAGCCGAACCAGTTTGGCTCCTCATTTTTTTTTTTTTTTTTTCCTGGCCACGCTGCACAGCTTGTGGGATCTTAGCTCCTCGACCAGGGATTGAACCCGGGCCCTTGGCAGTAAGAGTGAGGAGTCCTAACCACAAGGACTACCACAGAATTCCCTGGATTCTCATTCTTGATTAAGGAATTTGACAATAATCTTAAGAATGGTTCTGGAGAGAATTCTTCCTGCAACAAATTGTCACCTGGAAACTCACCCATCCATACAAACAGGAATTCGGCGATACAGCAATTAGTTACTTTGGAGAACTGCAAAGATTAATGTTATTCATGATGGAGAAAGATATTCCACTTTAGGCATACTTTGTATGCTGCTAGCAGGAGTATAAACACATTTTTTCCCTTTTCCATTCAAAACAAAGACAACGAGCGCACTAATTAGAAACAGTAGGATTTATTCTAGGTAACAACTTAGAATATAAATTGAGAGATGAAAAGGACTCCATAATCAGGAGTCATCCATCACTACTTCATCTGCTGGTGAGGTTACACTCCTAGAGTTCCAGTGCTGTCTGTCCTGAGTTTATTCTGCTTAAGCTTTGGACCCTCCATTGAGTGGCTGATCAAAACAACCGTGGCCTCGTGCTTCACCAGAATAACCATGGCTTCCTCTGGACAACCAGTGGTCCTTGAAGGCTCAGAGTCTTTTAACCAAAGGGTGGGTTGTTTCTTTATTGACATCATTAAAGACCTGGTGTATCAGGATGACAAACTTTGTTCCCTGTTGACAAAAAAGACACACAAGGTAGCTGCTGCTACTGATTACTAAATGATCTTATAAACACAAATTCTTAAGGGTCTAGCATGGGTGCAGGTACACTTAATATTCAAAATATGAGATGGATTATGTAGAGCAAACAAGCTGTTTGTTTCATGGAAAAAAAATAATGATCCCAGAGTGAGAACTCAGGTTCAAGTCTGAGGTTGATTACTGAGCAGCTATGTGACCTTGGGCATCGTCATTTTGCTTCTCAGAATGTATTTACTCATCTATAAAATGGGAATGATATTTATTTCAGGTTCCTCATAGCATTGTGGTGGAAATTAAATCAGATGGTGTATGTGGAAGTGCTCTGAAAACTGCCAGAGGAGCTGCTGTGTAAATGGTATCATTATTACCAATTTCTAGGAATTACTGAACACCATATCCTTAGAGCATATCGGCAAGCTGACACCTGACAAATGAGAACGCATTACTGTGTCATATTCCATTGTCTCTGGCTGTTTTCATCCTCAGCTGACAGGGTGGGCCTATGGGGTCCTGTTAGCATAAATCCTTGGTAGAGGGCATTTCTCTAAAAGTAGAAAGAATTTCTAGCTCCTGTCCTATCGCACCTCTTTCCACATACTCATATAGTCAAACAAACGCCACTCAAAATTCCTGAAGCAAGAAAAGACAAACACAGGAAGCATATAGGTATCTCTGTTTTAGATTGCCCCACTTTTGTCAAGATTCTTTACAGATCAAAATGGCCACAGCCTCAACTCCTGAAATCTCTGTAGAATAATAACTATTTATTTGCCATCTGTTGAGCACTTCCTGTAGTTGGTCACAGTGTGGAGTATTTTATTCAATCCTCATAACATATGAAATACTGTTACTGTTCCAAACAGAAAGATTGGGAAATTGAGACTTGGAGAGGTTAAACAACTTCCTGAGGTCATACGGCTAGCTCCTAAGTGGTAGAGATGGGACTAGACTCTAGGTCTGCTTGGTTTCAAAGTACATGGTCTGACTATAAAACACTTAGAGGAAAACGTAGGCAGAACATTCTATGACATAAATCACAGCAAGATCCTTTTAGACCCACCTCCTAGAGAAATGGAAATAAAAACAAAAATAAATGGGACCTAATGAAACTTAAAAGCTTTTGCACAGCAAAGGAAACCATAAACAACACGAAAAGACAACTCTCAGAATGGGAGAAAATATTTGCAAATGAAGCAATGGACAAAGGATTAATCTCCAAAATATACAAGCAACTCATGCAGCTCAATATCACAACAACAAACAACCCGATCCAAAAATGGGCAGAAGACCTAAACAGACATTTCTCCAAAGAAGACATACAGATGGCCAAGAGACACATGAAAAGATGCTCAACATCATTAACCATTAGAGAAATGAAAATCAAAATCACAATGAGGTATCACCTCACACTTGTCAGAATGGGCATCATCAAAAATCTACAAACAGTAAATGCTGGAGAGGGTGTGGAGAAAAGGGAACCCTCTTGCACTGTTGGTGGGAATGTAAATTGATACAGCCACTATGGAGAACAGTATGAAGGTTCCTTAAAAAACTAAAAATAGAATTACCATATGAACCAGCAATCCCACTACTGGGCATTTAGCCTGAGAAAACCATAATTCAGAAAGATACGTGTACCACGATGTTCATCGCTATTTACAGTAGCCAGGACATGGAAGCAACCAAAATGTCCATCGACAGATGAATGGACAAAGAAGATGTGGCACATATACACAATGGAATATTACTCAGCCATAAAAAAATTACTCAGCCATAAAAAAAGCCATAAAAAGGAATGAAATTGAGTTATTTGTAGTGAGGTGGATGGACCTGTCATACAGAGTGAAGTAAGTCAGAAGGAGAAAAACAAATACCATATGCTAACACATATATATGGAATCTAAATAAATGGTACTGATGAACCTAGTGGCAGGGCAGTAATAAAGATGCTGATATAGAGAAGGGACTTGAGGACACGGGGAGGGGGAAGGGGAAGCTGGGATGAAGTGAGAGAGTAGCATTGACATATATACACTACCAAATGTAAAATGGATGACTAGTGGGAAGCAGCCGCATAGCACAGGGAGATCAGCTCGGTGCTTTGTGACCACCTAGAGGGGTGGGATAGGGAGGGTGGGAGGGAAGTTCAAGAGGGAGGAGATAGAGGGATATACGTATACATATAAGCTGATTCACTTTGTTGTACAGCAGAAACTAACACACCATTGTAAAGCAATTATACTCCAATAAAGATGTAAAAAAATATATATATATATATATATATCTCCAATAATTGAAAAAAATAAAAACACCAAAAAAAAAAGTACATGGTCTGACTACTACATTACCAAGTTTTTCCTGAAAATTTGTTCTATTGTTACTGTTAGTTTTGTGTAGAACCTACTGTTGGGATAGGTGGTTATAGAGCACTGAGACTTCCTTCAGCCTCAAACCAGATACTGTCAAATGATTCAACTTTCCATCCAACAAATATTTCCATCCAACAAATTCTAGGTACTGCTCCAGGGAGGGAGTGGTCATAAGCTATGAGTGAATCCCATCCCTTAATCCTGAAGAGCTTCCAGGTAAGGATAATGAATCAAAGACGAAAACTTTCTCCCTAAGACATGTTGATGTGCATTGCATTAGGAAAATTCCTTCAAATTAAAATACAAACTCATGAGGATTTTCTTCATTGTCTAAAAAAGATTCACCTTAGGATTTAATTTCATTCGTTCAATCCACAAAACAATAAATATTTGTTAGGTATCTATTAGGAGTCAGTCCCTGTGCTAGCCAATCTAAAGATAATATTGCATCTATCAACCCTTTGTTTACTCACAGCCATTCCAGAAATACTAGAGAACACCTAATGTTAATACGTGTTCATTCTCAGTTATCCATCTTGACAGGGAAAGAAGGTAGTTGGAATAAAAGGTATATCTATATATCTATACCTATATATCACTGTGACCAAGAATTTGAGACTCTTCCCACTCTACACTTTTACAAAGATCTTTTGAGCTTATAAACAAGCCTCTTAATTTGCTCTGCGGAAGAAATATTTATAAACAGTACAGTAGCTAAAATTAGGCTGCAAAAAAAGAGGTAAAGGGAGAAGTGAAAGGCAGCATGGGTAAGCCAGAAACTAAGTATACTCTTGAATAACCATCAGTGTTTTTAATGAGTTTTTCATGGTTTCTGAGCACCCAGATCAAATCAAGCTTTCATTTTCCTGAATGATGGTACCACTTTGTACCATTAAGCTTATTTTCAGACTAGTGGGGGCCTTCTCTTAGAGAGATGTAAACTCCCTGAAGGAAGCAGCCCTGATGTATTTCTTTATACCTCCACAGCGAACAAAACAATTCTGGTCGCATAACAGGCACTGAATATGTACTTACTGATTCATAGATTAAGACTCTTGGAGAGGTAACAGCAGTACACGAAGGATTGCAGAGACCAAAAAACAAAGGTATTACCTAAAAGCCACCATCTTCCAATTTGTTGGAGGTAGTCAGAATACATAGTGGTTAAGGAGCCAAGTTCTGTCATTTTCTATTTCTGAATCTTTGGAAAAATTACTTAATCTCCTGTGCCTCAGTTTGTCTTCATCTGTAAAAATGAAAAAAATAAGGATGTCTATATTGGAAAGCTGTTGTGAGAATGAAATTAGTTCATACAGTAGCAGCATTTACAACACTTAACACATGATAAGTGTATAATAAATGTTAGCTATTATTATTTGTGATTCTTTTATTTTGGAGAATGTAAAAGTCTTTAAAATTAGAAAATATGATATAATAGATTGATTTATTTCAAAGATAATAGGAAATTTAGCTCCTTACCACCACTAACCTTAATTTAAATAATGAAATTCACTCTTGACTTCCAGGTAAAGATGGTAGATTGACTATGTGCATCTACTTTCACTCCCTCCCAAGACCACTAAAATGGCAGAAAACAATCTTTTAAAGGGATAAACCCACAAGGATTTGGAGAATAAGAGGAGAACAGCAATGAAGTTTCTTCAGTCAGACCCTCACATCTGTGGAAACTGGATTTATAACAATTCTGGCATGGATTGAAGAACAGTGGGGAAGGATAGAGAGTGGGTGGAAAAACACAACCGAGCATCCAAGACATATGCTATAATAACAAAAGGTCTAACCTGTGTGTAATTGGCATCCCAGGAAGAAAAAAGAAGGAGAAATAATACGCGAGAATATTCCAAAATGAATGACAGATACCAAACAACAGTTCCAAGACATTCAAAGAACATCAATCAGGATAAGTGCTCCCCTACCAAAAGTACTCCCACACCATAGGCATATTATATACAAGCTGCTGAAAACCAAACACAAAGGAAATTATGAAGGCAGCCAGTGAAAAATGACACATACCATACAGAGGAATAAAAATTAAAGATAAGAGTTACAGTAGTCTTCTCCAGAAACTACACAAGACAGAAGATGAGGAATGAGGTCTCTGTAGCTGAACAGCAACAAAAACCTGTCAAGTCGGAATCCTATACCCAGCAAAAATGTCTTTCAGAAAGGAACAAGAAATAAAGACTTTCCTGAACCAAAACCAAAAAACAAACCTGAGCGAATTCATTGCCAGTAGACCCATGCTATAAGTAATATTGAAGAAAGTTCTTCAGACAGAAGGAATATAATAGCAGACAGAAGCTTGAATCTACACAAAAAAATTAAGAGCACTGTAAATGGAATAACTAAAAGTAAGCAAAGTTCAAAATTTATTTTTTATTATTTTTAATTGCTCTGAAAGATAACTACCTAAAGCAAAAATAGTAGTATTGTGTATTTACAGCATACATAAGAGTCAGTATGTGGCAAGAATAGAAGAAGAATGAGAGAGAGAAATTGGGGATATATTGTCTTTGTACTAGACATGACAGGATATTATGTGAAAGTGGACTTTAAATAACAGGTACATGGTAAACCCTAAAAGTACTAAATTTTTTTCAAAAGAGGTGTGCATGATAATTCAATAGTGGAAATAACATTGAATCGTGAAAATGCTCAATTAATCAAAAAGGAAGCAAAAAGAAACAAAGGACAAATGGAAGAAATAGAAAAGAGCTGGTTAGATGGTAGATTTTAATTCAACCATATCAATAATCACATTAAATGTAAGCCACACTAATTCAAAGATAGATTGTTAGATTAGATAAAAAGCAAGACTCAGCTATATGCTGCCTACAAGAATACCACTTTAAATATAAAGACATAAATAGATTAAAAGTTAAAGAATGAAAAAAGATATTCCATTCAGACACTACTCAAAAGAAAGCTGAAGTTGCTTTATTAATACCAAAGTAGGCTTCAGACAAAAAATATTACCAGCGATAGGCTTATTACAAAATGAAAAGGGATTCAATTCTCCAAGAAGACAAAAACATTAATGACTTTATGCCTATAATTTCAACAACTTAGAGCAAGTGGACAAATTCCCTGAAAAGCACATCATACCAAAATTAGCACAGGAAGAAACAGAAAAATTCAAAGAGCTTTATATCCATTTTCAAAATTAAATTCATAATTAAAAACCTTTCAACAAAGAAAACCCTGGCCCAGACGGCTTTACTCACAAATTTTATGAAAGGTTTAAGGACAAAACTAATACCAGTGTTATACAAACTCTTTAAGAAAATAGAAGGAAATGCTTTTCAAGTAGTTTAATGAGGCCAGTATAACCCTGTTATTACAACCTGAGAAAGACATTACAAGAAAAGAAAATTATAGACTAATATCTACATGAATAAATATACAAAGTCCTCAAGAAAATATTTACAAATCAAATTCAGCATTATATGAAAAGGATAAATGTTATTAATAAATGGAGCTTATGCCAGGATTAAAGGTTGGTTTTATGTTATGAAATCAATAGTTCTAATTCATTACATTAACAGAATCAAAGAGAAAAAAAATCTCAATTCAATTGATGCAAAACCATTTTTGAACATGTCAAAAAATGTCACACCATTCATGAAAAAAAAATCTCAAAACACTAGGAAAAAAAAGGAATTTCATCAACGTGATAATGGGAATATATGAAGAAACAAGAGTTAATGTCATACTTATTGGTGAAATATTGAATGCTTCTTAGTTCAGGAACAAGATACCCACTGTCTCCATGTCTATTCAGCAAAATACTGGAAGCCCTATCTAGCATAGCAATGTAAGAAAGAAATGAAGGTATAAAAATTTAAAAGAAAGAAGTAAAACAGTCTTTTTTGCAGTTGACATGATTGTATATATAAAACATTCTAAGGAATCTACCCCCCAAAACTACTAGAACTGAAAAGTGAATTTAGCAAAGTCACAGGAATTAAGGTCAATACACAAATTTTAATTATATTTCAAAATTTCACCAGCAAATTATTAAAAAATGAAATTTAAAAGCAATTCATTTACTACTGAAGGACTAACATAAAATACTCAAAAATAAATTTAAGAAAAGATAGGTAGGACTTGTATTCTGAAAACTACTACATACTGCAGGAAGTTAGTAAATAAAAAACTTAAACCATATAACACATTTAGGGATGGGAAAAATTAATATTGCTAAAGTGTCAGTTCTTCCCTAATTGATCTATAAATTCAGTGCAATCCCAATCAAAATTCCATGAGGCTTGTAGTAGAAATTAACAAGCTGATTGTATATGTATATGAAAACGTGAAAGATTAAGAATAGTAAAAATAACCTGAAAAAGAAGAAAAAATTTGGAAGACTTACACTACCTGCTTTTAAATTGTGCTTAAAAACCACAATAATTAAGACACTGTTACTTGTATAAAGATAGATATGCAAGTCAGTGAAGCAGAATAAAGTTCTGAAGTATACACACACACACATACACATATCCAATGGGGAAAGGAAAGTTTTTACAATAAATGATGCTAGAATAATTGTATATCCATATTTTAAAAAAGAAAGAACCTTGACCTCTACCTCACACCATAACACAAAAATTATATTTAGATAGGAATGTTTCATGTAAAATCTGAAACTAGAAAGCGTCAATGTTTTCTAAAAGAAAACAAGAATATTTGCATGATCTTGTGGTTGGCAAAGAGTTCTTTGACAGGATACAAAAAGCACAAGCCATAAAAAAAAATCATAAGATGGACATAACCAAAATTTAAAATTTCTGCTCATCAAATGATACCATTAAGAAGATGAAAAGATGAAACACAGACTGGGAGAGATATTTGCAAAGCTGATTTCTGACAAAGAACTTGTTATCTAGAATATATAAAACTCCCAAGAATCAATAATAAAAAGACAACCTAATAGCCCCAAAATGGAAACAACTGAGCATCAACAAGTAAACTGATAAACAAACAGTATTTTCATACAATGAAACATTACTTGGTAGTTAAAAGGAATAAATTTCTGCATGAATCTCAAAGATGTCACTTTGAACAAAAGAAGTCAGGCACAATAGAGTGCCTAATATATAATGCCATACAGGAAGTTCTAGAGCAGGGAGATCTAATCTATGATGAAAGAAATAACAAAAGTGATTGCTTCATGGATGGGGCCTGATTGCAAAGGTATATAAGGGAACTTTCTGGGGTACTGCAAATGTTCCGTAGTTTGGTGTACAGTCATGTGGGTACATTCATTTGTTAAAATGTATTCAACTGTACATTGAAAATCTGTGCATTCATTGTATATAAATTATACCTTTGTGTTAAAAAAGAGTAATTAAAAGAAAACCCACTGGGACTTCCCTGGTGGCGCAGTGGTTAAGAATCCGCCTGCCAGTGCAGGGGATGCAGGTTTGAGCCCTGGTCCGGGAAGATCCCACATGCCGTGGAGCAACTAAACCCGCGAGCCACAACTGCTGAGCCCGTGAGCCACAACTACTGAAGCCCGTGAGCCTAGAGCCCGTGCTCCACAACAAGAGAAGCCACCGCAGTGAGAAGCCCGCATGCAGCAACGAAGACCCAACGCAGCCAAAAATAAATAAATAAATTTGTAAAAAAAAAGAAGACCCACCTTCATGGTAAGTGGAAGAAGTGAATCACAGAAATGATTCCATCTATGTAACATCCAAAAACAGGTACAGTGAAACAACCTATTTCTCACTGTGAAGTTATTTTTCTAAATAATCTGCTGCAAGAAATGGAAGTGGTTGCCTGTTGGCGGTAGGGGTGGGAGGCTGGGGAGATGGCTATTTTTTGTCACAAAACCTGGAACTACTTGACACTTCAAAATCTGTGCATATATAACTTCAATAAAAATAGAGAACAAAAAAACATACCCATTTGCAAGTTCACGATATTAGCTTCAATAGAGAATTGTTGACATTTGCTTTAAATAAGAAATTATTTCTGATGGGTGAATCTGGCAGAAACTTCAGGCTGTTAAGTCCAGGAGACAGAGTCCATTTGCTGGTGGTTGTATAATGTGGGCCACCTTGTTACTAGTCAAGCATAAAAGACAGCGGGGGAACTCAGCACACCAAGTGTGACAATACACTGGAAAAGGGGGCATTAAATTAGGGTAAGTGAGTAGAATTGTGACAGAAACCCGGTCTGTACTCCCTAATTACAAAGTCTCACTTTCACCAAACTGACACAAATGTTAAGTCAAATTAAATATTGTCTAATTAACAAGCATACACGAGAATGCAAGCCCAGTGACTAGGCAGTATTCAGACGAATAAAGGAAACACAAGGACTTGCAAATTCTCGGTCACCCCCCCCCCGTCTGCCATCTCGGCCAACTGCTACAAGATTTGTCCATTTTGTTTTCACACATCTCCACTTTCAGGGCTCTGCTTGTAATATTTACAGAAAAAGGCAATGCTGGTAAACAGTTTCACACAATGAGGTGTGAGAGTTGATAGGGTCCTATTCAAGCTCTGAACTCTCCTGATGAGCTGCCAAAAGTTGTTATGAATGGCCCGGCTGACAGGGTGATGACTGATAAAGGAAAAAACAAACAGCTCTGGTAATTCATGAAAACACACAGCTCCAAGACAACTCAAAGTGGCGAGTGACAGTTAAGATAATGGAATTTTGGAAGCTTTTCTTAAGGGATCCTCTCTATACAATTACTCTGTCAATAGATTCTCCCTTAATGTAGCTGGATCTTCAACTTTTTTTCCACCAAAAAATACTTACTATGATCGCTGGCAGAGAGGAGCTGGCCTGTGCTTTTATACTGTGATCAGTTTTTCATATAATTTCCTTTTCCTAGAGGAGGATGAATTTTAGTTGAGGCCTGTGTCTGCCATTTAAAGAAATAAAATATCCCATTTCCACTTCTATTACTAGAAGCATTTCAAAGCATTCTTCCCTCATTTCTTTCATTTATAAACCATTTGCCACAAACCTTTGATTAGAAAATAAATATTGGTTTACACACTCAACTGCTAATATTTTAAAAGAGAATAATTTAAATGTGGTCGAAGTCAATTTCCAATTCACATAGCCTATTTTGGCTTCATTTCCTTAAATCAGGCATGACCAAGCAAGAGAGTATCAATTTGTCAATGTTTTGCCTTTGTACCCAATGTTTTTTCCATGAAGCACATTGCGGTTTCTGTAACAATGGCCTATTTCCCAATTAATGTTTTAGAAAGCAGGAATATAAAGATATATATAAAGCATGTGTATATGCACATATAGGACTACGGAGTAGGGGAATGTGTTCAGGAGAGTTGCATTTTAGAGCCTGGCTACTGCGAGGTCTGGGGACAAGCAGCTTGCTAGAAATGCAGAATCTCAGTCCTACCGGAGCCCCCCACCCAATCACAGAATTTGCATTCAAACAAGATCCCCAAGTGATTCATATGTACATCAAGGGTTTGAGAAGCTCTCTAATTTAGATGGTTGTGTTTGCCTTAAGAGTTTAAGGAGGATCCGTATTTTCCAAAAAGTTTAAAACTATATCATAAATCACTGAAAGCATCTCCAAGTCACTTAGTGTCTGCATTCAAAGTTCTTACTGTCTTTTCCTCCCCTTGAAGAAGTGTGAGAGCATCCTTGAGCTTACCAAGCCTTCTAGGGAGGTTCATCCTTTCATGAATCACATTCCTTTACCACAAATATTGGTAGAATCATCCAGCACATTCCTGAGGGGTAAGCATGGTGCCAGAACCTGGATTTTAAAAATTCAATCACTGTAGTGAACCATATGACTTTTATAACACTAATAAAAACATTTTAAAAACATTTAAAAAATCATATCTTGATTGTAATGTCAACTGTTCAGCTGCTACAATGCAGAGTAGAGTATTTTACAGGCGAGATGACAGAATCCTTAGAAAGGCCTAGACAACAGAAGTGGCTTTCACCCACCTGCTAAAGTCTGCAAAAAATCCACCACTGGACTTGCGTTCCTTTCATTTTGTGGTTGTTAGTATTTGTAGAATCTTCTTTAGACTTGAAGGGATCTTGAGATTTAGTCCAACTCTCCACAAATTTCCTGGGTGTTGAGAAATGTAAAAACGTAAATTTAAAAACTTAGGATGGGCCGAAATATTGTAAACAAAGGCAAAAGACAAAGGGTAAAGTGGGGAAAATATTTTCCTTAAGGGCTCGTTTCCTTAATTGACAAAGGGTCTATATATTTCACTTGGAAAAAGACACACCCAGTGGAAAAATGGGCAAAGGATATGAATAGCCAATTCACACGCAGAAGTAAAAAATACAAAACAGGGAACAAAGAGATGAAATGGTGCTCAATCATATTCATAATTAAAGACATACAAATCAAAGCAATTGTGGAAGAATGGATCTTACCTATCATGTTGGCCAAAATGAAAATATTTGATAATATCAAATAGGCACACTCACCCACTGTGGGTAAGAATGCACTGGTTCAACTGTTTTGAAGGTCAGTCTGGAAATATCCATCAAAATTGTGAACAGATATAACTTCTAGCCCAGCAACTCCACTGCTAGGAATTTAATCTAGAAAAATACTTGCAAAAGTACCTTAGACTAGATGGATGAGGCCCTGCAGTGCAGCATGATCTGCAATATTGGATCTGGAAGCAACTTCAAGGAGCACTGCTCCAAGGGCGCTGGCACCCATGACAGTGCAACCCAGCAAGGGAAGACCACGGCAGCCATTCAGAGTCCAGTGGGCCAGCAGGGCTCTCATGGAACTCTGTCTGCAACACTCCATGTGCCCAGTTTAGGCCTCTGCACGACAGAGTAATTGCAGAGCCATTTTGCAATGGGGCCACTTGAAAATTGGTTTTTAGGGAATAATCTCTTATGGTCTTTTGGGGCTCTGCAGAAAACGGGTGCTGCAACAGCTCAGCGTGACTCCTAACTCCAAGGAAACCCGGCCGGTGTGTCCAACATGTGTTAAAAACAGGTACTGTCGGTCTGATTCTCAGTGCTATGTCACATGTATGACACACAGCCAATGAATTAAATCCCTTTTGACATGTTACACCAGCCTCTGACATACTGCCAATGTAAAATGACACAATGCATTGAAAATGATAATATTTTAAACTATGGTAATATGTAGATCCAAACAATCAGCATGTAATAACACTTTCAACTGTTAAAATGGAATGATAGTAATCACTTTGTCCCATTCTGAAAATGTATCTTTCTCAGAATAACGATAATCGTATATAATAATAGCTACTAACATCTACTTAATACCTCTATGTACAGACATTGTTATAAAGACTTTATAAGGATTATCTCACATCCTCCTCACAACAGCGCTCTCAGGTAGGTACGATTAACATCCCCATTTTATAGACGAGAAAACCAAAGGCCAGAGAGGTAAAGTAACCTGCCAGAGGTCACACAGCTGCTAAGTGGCAGAAGCTCCTTTAGCAACATGGCTACATACACCTCCTTTTAAAGGAATCCAGAAATTTCAATGGGCCTTTTCAGACTCACTTCATAAACTAGATGATATCTCTGACACACACACTGAAAAAGAAATACAGAGCATGTAAATGGTATGTTTGGCTTTGCTACATGGAAGTCATCAGGCCAGTGACTCAGCTTCTATGAACCTCTGTTTCTTTATCTTTAAAATGGAGATAATGATAGTACCCTTATTATAAAAATTGTGGTGAGGATTCAACACTGCTATGAGCTGAATGTGTCTCCTTCTCCTCCATCCTAAATTTATATTTTGAAGCCCTAGTCTCCAGTACCTCAAAATGTGAGTATATAGGGCCTTTAAAGAGGTGATTAAATTAAAATGAGGCCATTAGGGTGGGCCCTAATCCAATCTAACTAGTGTCCTTATAAGGAGACAAAGGCACCACGGATGCTCACACACATAGGATAGGCCATATGATGACACAACAAGTAGGCAGCCATCTGCAAGCCAAGGAGAGAGGCCTCAGATGAAACCAAACCTGCCAACACCTTGATCTTGGACTCCCAGCCTCCAGAAGTATGAAAAAATAAATTACTCTTGTTGAAGCTACTCAGTTTTTGTATTTTGTTATGGCAGCCCTGCAAAATAATACAAACACATTTAAAATGACTGTCATAGGGCTTCCCTGGTGGTGCAGTGGTTGAGAGTCCGCCTGCCGATGCAGGAGACATGGGTTCGTGCCCCAGTCCGGGAAGATCCCACATGCCGCAGAACGGCTAGGCCCGCGAGCCATGGCCGCTGAGGCTGCACGTCCGGAGCCTGTGCTCCGCAATGGGAGAAGCTACAACAGTGAGAGGCTTGTGTACCCCCCCACACACAAAAATGACTATCATAGTATCTGGCAAATAGTAAGTGCTCAATAAATGATTTTACTATTAGTTCAGTTATGAACACACACACACACACACACACACACACACACACACACACACACACACAGCCTTTGTTCTGGCTTCAGGGACATGTATCCTAAGGTACATTATCTGAAAAAAATGCTTCTTTTCCAAACAATAGACATTTCATGAAACTTTAACTAAAAGACTGAATATAGTTCACTTTTCAAACTAATACAGTCTACTTAACACTGGTTAAAAGTCATTTACTATTATATGACATCATATTATGATGTAAAATTGCATGTGACTTTGGAAAGTTCCTTTCCTTCCTGGTACCCATGTAACTACAAGGCAGCACATGTAGTTAAGTCCAGGTTGGAAACTGATGCCATTTGGACAGAAATACACAAAAGTCATGACAAAAGGAGAGTGAGAATATCCAAACATAAACCAGTGTAGAGCAAAAAAACCTAGAACTCTGAAATTTCCTTGAATGAAGCTACCTAGATCAGAGCTGGTCTATAAATGTCATCTCAAGGGCCAATTCCAATCCCTTGACTTAACTTGTGTTGAGGAAAGTCTCCAATGACACATCTGGGCTTGAGAAAGACTGCCAGGGTAGATGAGGAATGGCTGTTTGAACATGGGGAGAAAGATAGTTACATCCTGAATCTGGACATTGACTGATGGGTACTTCTGACATCCATCTTTTAAATTTAAGGCCTATCAGAGATTCAGGCTATTGTGCATATTGGATGTATTTCAATATCGTAAGTTAGCAATTTTGAATTCACTAAAAAGTAAATGTTTTTCTTTATACATCTATTTCTTGGGATGTTTAAGCATTATTATTTAAGAACATAAGGAGAACACTGCTTTGAGCCAACAAAGGCCATTAGCCTAATCACTGTTTGGGTTGCTTTAAAACTCAAGCCAACAAATCCATCGACTCAGAGAAGAGGAAGACAGTTTTTCCTCAAAAAGTCACCAGGGTAGGGCTTCCCTGGTGGCGCAGTGGTTGAGAGTCCGCCTGCCGATGCAGGGGACACGGGTTCATGCCCCAGTCTGGGAGGATCCCACATGCCGCAGAGCAGCTAGGCCCGTGAGCCATGGCCGCTGAGCCTGCGCGTCCGGAGCCTGTGCTCCGCAATGGGAGAGGCCACAACAGTGAGAGGCCCGCGTACCGCAAAAAAAAAAAAAAAAAAAAAAAAAAAAAAGTCACCAGGGTAGCCTTTAGGTTACCACCAAAAAATAGGCGTGTGGCTCACACATCTGCATCAATCTCTAGGTACTGTTTAACTTAACTCCTGATGAATGCATGTCCTCGTGGAGGAGGTCAGGTTGTGTGTGTGGGATGTGTCGCCCACTGAGTCGTCCCCTGGAATGTTAGAGGGACATACTGGCCCTGCAATGCCTGAACTTCATTTGTTTCTACACAGAGGACCAAAGCTCTCACTGTAAGTGTGAGTCAGGGCTGATGCAGCAGCCAGCCAGCCCCCCTGTCTCCTCTGGGAACCCAATGGAGAAAGTCATTCCTAGTGATCAACAATTAGCATTTGCATTCAAAGTTCCAAGCCCAGTTGTCTACAGTAAGGTACTAAGAGGTCTAAGAATCTGGGTTTAAGCCCCAAATGGGCCAATTAGCTTCACACAGAGAAACCTCCAGCTCCACTCCAACCATAGTCCACCCTGTGGGTTAGACAGAGGAGAGAGAGACAGAAACCCAGAGTGACAGAGAGACTGACTCAAGTCAGGTTCAGCACCAAAGGGCAGGTGCCGCTGAGAGGGCCCTGCCTGCTTCCTCCCCACGATTATCACAACCAATTCATAGTCCACACTCAATATGAGGTTCCTTAAAAAACTAAAAACAGAGGTACCATATGATAAAGCAATCCCACTCCTAGGCATCTATCCAAAGAAAACCTAATTTGAAAAGATACAGGCACCCCAATGTTCATTACAGCACTATTTACAATAGCCAGGACATGGAAGCAACCTAAATGTCCATCAACAGAGGAATGGATAAAGAAGATGTAGTACATATGTACAATGGAATATTACTTGGCCATAAAAAAGAACAAAATAATGCCATTTGCAGCAACATGGATGGACCCAGAGATTGTCATACTGAGTGAAGTCAGACAGAGAAAGACAAATATATAACATCTCACTTATATGTGGAATCTAAAAAAAAAAAATTGGTACAAATGAACTTATTTACAAAACAGAAACAGAGTCACAGATGTAGAAAACAAACTTATGGTTACCAGGCGGGAAAGCCAGGGAGGGATAAATTGGGAGACTAGGATTGACATATACATACTACTATATATAAAATAGATAACTAAAAGGACCTACTGTACAGCACAGGGAACTCTACTCAATACTCTGTAATGGCCTATATGGGAAAAGAATTTTAAAAAAGAGTGGATATATGTATAACTGACTCACTTTGCTGTACAGCAGAAAGTAACACAACATTGTAAATCAACCATACTACAATAAAAATAAAAAAAATACGTATCACTGCAGAAGGAAAACAGAAGATGTCTAATGTTCTAAGTTAGTCATTGTGTCCTAAACATGTGATGCCTATAGGGTCTCACACAGTTCCTTACATGCAGGTATGTCCAGTAAGTATCTGTTGACTGACTACATTTGAAAATGAAAATCAGCCTATTACTGTTCATTTGATCTAACAAATTTTGCTCACATCTCATTAAATTGGTTGGAGGAGGTTGGCTCAGGCAGCAGTTTATTGTACTGTGTTATGAGCTCTACCAAAAGTTTGCAAATTGAAAAAAATCAATTATTATTTTAAAATTTCATTCAAAATATAAAGTAGAACAAAATAAGGATTATGTTGGTTTATTTTCAATGTCGAAATGATCTAGAAGACTTTAAAGTCCTCTTCAAGTTTTAAGAAATTCTAACAGGCAAAACAAATTTTTTTCAAACAGGGTAGCTGCTGTTAAGATGTCCCCCATCAGGGAGTGTCCAGCTTATATTTATTCCAGCCTCATTCCTGCTTTCCAGCTATGCACAGCGAGGGTTTGTAAATGACATGCTTCTTATGCCATTCTGTAAGCAGTGCCTTCTTGGGCTGGCTTTGCTTGCCACCAGCAGAATTGCTATACTGTGGAAAACATTCCAAATGACTGGGTTTTTTTCCCTGAAAGATGCAAAGAGACAAGCTTTCATATATAGCAAGGGATCCCTTAGCTGATTCAGCATACTTTGCACATCTGTTACAGGAACCTTTCCCAATTGAAATTACATTTAGTTATGCTTTTTTAAAAAGTTGCTTCTAGGAGAATGCAATCTCTCATTCAAATATCGAGGTTTCCAGCACCTTATGTGAAGAAGCCCTCAAATTCCTCTGCTCTTCTGTTGTCTCCTGCATGGCTTTAATGACCAGGAAGCACAAAGATGGAAAATGAATTCAGGCAGCGTAAGTGGTAACCCTCTCCCACATTTCCTCTTCTCTGCAACCCTGTGGAATGCTTTTTGAAGTCAGAAAGAGCTCCGTAGGAGGTGAGGGCTGACTTTGGCTGCCAGCAAGCAGAAATGTTCAGCTACTTAACACTGGGCCACATGTGGCAGCTACAAAAACATCACCAGGACTTGAAATCTACTTACTTCAGTGTAATACCCTTGCCTTCAAATCTTTGCAAACCTAAGGAACTATGGAAGTAGGTGAACTTGGAGGGAAGGGTGGGGAGAGATATCCTGTGATTTTAGTCCAAAATTTGTATCGTATAGTGAATCTTGGAATCATGTCCTGCTGTTTCTTTTCCACATTGTCCTTTGAGTCTCGGTCCGTGTGTGTTGTATTTAACACAAAGCCCAGTGGCACAGGGGATTAAGAAAGCTGACCAATGGAATATTAGGTGTTTTATATCAACTATAAGTCAGAAGGAAATCTATGTCAGAGTAGATTCCCAAGGTGCCTTTCTCAGGGTAAGCACTGTACTTACTTAAGTTACTCTGGTGTATAGCTTCATTCACACTGTGGACAGAGGGTTGTGTGCACTTGCCAAAAATGATCTGGGGTCAGCTTTTGTGCCCTTCTTTGCCTTGGTTAGCTACAGATTCTGATCCTACTGTTTCCTGTGAGGCATCAATGCTAAATGCAGTGCTCACCGTGCAAATGATACATGGCTGGAAATGTCCGGCTTACGTTTTCTCCTCAATACCAACAGGAGTTGGACCAAAGAGATGACCTCTATGAACTTTTCTTCCTTTGAGATGTCATGACTCCAGCCAGTGATTCTGTGATGCTTAAATGTAGAGGGAGGAAAACATCACAGAAACCAGTAGAACATGACTATACCAGCAGAAGCTTTCGCATCAGACAGACCTGGGTCCAAGTTTAGTTCTTTCATTCATGAATCCCATGGACTTGAGTGAGTTACTCATCTTCTCTAAGTCTCAGTCTCCTCACTTATAAAAACAGAAATAATAGGGATAATCTACCCCAGATGGGAATTAAATGAGATTATGCATGTTGCATACGCAGTATGGTGCCCAGCACATAGGAGATGCTCAATATATGTGCATTGTCATTATTAACATTATGAATCAAATCCCAACCCCAGAGCACTGAGCTACACACTCTTCTCCAAAAGGGACAGGGCTTAAGTCATCACAGCTGGAACACAGATGTGGGGGAGTGAGGAGCAGACATAATCTTCCTCTCTGCATGGATCCCAACTTCACTCCCTCGTAAAGCAGTATGTGGTCCCAGATCTGGCACTTTAAAGGCAACGTTGGGTGCTTCTGATGGCAGCTTCCTCCAGGCCAGGCAGAAGGAAAACGTCACACTTCTTCCAGTCTAGAACAACCTAGCTCTGCTTTGTTTATTCACTCAACAAGTAAGTATCAAGTAGGTGCCAGGATTTGAGTAAAGAGTGATAAAAGATAGAGCTTGCAGCCTAGAGAGGCCAAGAGACAACACAAGCGGGAGAAAATGGAGACCCAGGAGTGGCTTTCTGAGGTGACAGTGAAGCGAAGGAAGAGACAAGGGTTCCAGGTAAAGAGGACACCAGTATGTAAGGAAAAAGAGAGAATGAAGACATCACTGCATGAAAGATATCAAAGTCATCTTCAAAGACATCAAAACAATTTTCAAAAGTGGAGAGTGGGTGGAGAGTGATAAGTTGGCTTTAAAGAGCAAAGGAAGCTAGACGCTAAATTCTGCAAAGGGGAGCAAAAATGAGAATGAAGCCCATGACACCTAAAGGCTCAGGAATGGGAGGAAGCAGGTATGGTGGAGCATGGGGGCTGAGCGTTAAGGTGGAGATAGGCTCAAAGTCTGTGTACACAGCAGACTCCCAGATCTCCTCCCCTCTCATATGTATTCAGGCAACTGTCGGGGGCAGGAGACGTTAAATTAGAGGCTCCAGACTCAAAGATACCAGGCAGAGATAAGGGCTGCAACAAGGCACAGGGTTTAAAAAAGTTGTACTGAACGGGGAGCTCCCTGGGCCTTTCCTCCTCCCTGCTTCCAGAAAGTCAGCCACTAAATCATACCACCCAAAGAGGAGATTGAAAGATTCATCTCTTGAGACCCAAGCCTAAGGAAAGGGAGACTTTCAGATCCAGAAGTTCAAGGGTCCCCCAGAGCCAAGGATGCCTTGCCACTTGATCATCCAACAGTGAAATTCATCCACCAACAAGCTCCACAGATGAGCAAAGAGCTTCCATCAATTTCTGAGCACCTTTTTCTTAAATATTATAGCTAATGACTACAAGACATTTGAGGAAGATTCTCCAACATGAAAGAGAAAGACCTAAATTTACAGAAAAATGGGATCTGGAGGAAGCTTGAGACCATGCAGAGCACAAAAGGAAATAGTGCTTAAAATCAAGTTATTAACAACCACAGAGAAATAAGAGAAGATTCTATATTGATGAAACAAGAACAGGCAGTTAAAGGACAGGAGCAATCAGAGTATAAGATAGAGCTCTTGGGGCTTCCCTGGTGGCGCAGTGGTTGAGAGTCCGCCTGCCGATGCAGGGGACACGGGTTCGTGCCCCGGTCTGGGAAGATCCCACATGCCGCGGAGCGGCTGGGCCCGTGAGCCATGGCCACTGAGCCTGCACGTCCGGAGCCTGTGCTCCGCAACGGGAGAGGCCACAACAGTGAGAGGCCCGCGTATCGCAAAAAAAAAAAAAAAAAAAAAGATAGAGCTCTTGGAAAAGTGTGACACCTCCAACAAAGACATTTTCACATGAAAATATTTTACTTCCATCCATATTTCTGTAGAAAGCTGTGGAAGGATGTGCTCCATGAAAATGAGAAGCAAGAAAGAGGAAGGCATAAAACAAGAGACAACACAGACTCCAACACAGGAAAACATAAAGATTAGTTTCAGGATGACAACCAGGTGGCAAAGCAAGAAAGCAATCGATCCAAACTGGAGAAGGAGAAAAAAACGTTTCCAGAGAGAGTTCCCTAGAAAAGAAAAACTAAATAACTAAAAGAGAATCGATAAATTATTATCTGATAGATATAACTGCTTAGAAACTGTTGATAGTGAATAATGGATTTGATGGAACACATGGAAACTAATCAAATATAGAAACAAGTCCATTATTAGCTTCAAGAAAAAAAAGTTTGAATGATTAGGGAAGTATAAGTACACTATTTTTCCCAGCAGTAAAAACCAAATTTAGCCAAAAATTATATTAGGAGAATGAAGTTTTGGAGCAATGGGGATGGTAAAGTAACAAAGCTATATACTCATATGTCACGAGTGGAAGTCAATAAAGCATTCCTATAAGTGGTAAGCAAAGCAGAAATCATATTATTTAGAAATGTGAAGGCAAATAATAGAAGAAACAGCTAGAAAGTTTTCAAGGGTTATCTCTGACGAGTAGAATGGCAGTGAAGAAGGGCAAGGTAAAGACCTTCCATTTTTCTTTTAGGGTTATTTCATTGTTAACTAATTTATCATTGTTACCCTGATGAAAATAAAAATTAAAAAGACAGGAATAGATTAACAGAAATACCAGAGTAAACCACAATCCAAACAGGTATGGGAATAGCTACTATGGAAATGAAGGTTGTCCTTCTGATGAAAGAGTAAACTCAGCGATGACAGAAATGAAAGACCCAGAGTGACTGATGGGCAATCTCTCAAGATCACTGAAAGGCCCACCTGGAGAACAGTGGATTCTGTTAGCAGGACTGGGACTCCAGGGAGGCAGGTGAGGACCCTAGAGTGCCAAATTCAGGAAGGCACTCACTCTCAGCAGCATGCAAGGTCCGCCTGACTTTGCAGACACTGACAGTGATCAATTTTGCACCCTCTGGGCCTCCCTTGGCCCACCCTAGTGCCAGCTTTTCTCCACACTCACCCATCCTCACCCATAGGTACAGTGGGTTGTAGCAGCAGTGTTTGCTGCTGAGAATTGCTCACCAAACGGAAGGAGAAATGTGCCTGGGGAAGGCTCACTGCTTGAGCGCTGGAGCAGAGGGAGAAGCAAGAAAAATGTGAAATAACTCCAGACTCTTCAAAAAAAAAAAAAAATCACAAGGAGCGCCACACTAGGGAAAAGGCTTCCTTTAGTAATCAAAGGGAACAAAGAGAGAAATTTTGTATCAATTAAATGTACAATCTACTGAGAAGATACAGTGGAAACAAACCTTTACTCCATGAAACAACAAAGCCTCAAAATATATAAACACTATTGGAAATACCGGAGAATGTCTGAAAACCACAAGCTCCTAGAGACTGACAGGTTAAGATATATGGAAAATAAGAATGTAGAGTATTTGAAAAACAAATTAACAAGGTTGAGTTAATAAGCAGACTTAAGATACTTTTCCTAAAGAGAGAATGCACATTTCTTAAAACCTGCAGAATGTTTACAAAAATTAACTGTTTGACTACAAAGGAAATCTCAATATATTACCCAAAGGGGAAATCATATAGGCTCTATTCTCTACCTATAATGAAAAAAAAACAACAACCCTAGAAATAAACAATATATGGATAGCTCTCTCCTCCTTACACATAGTCACCCCCCCGCCACACAAAATATTGCTCTAACCACTTAATTTTTAATGCTATTTTCAAAATAACTCTTTGGTTAAAAAAGAATAAAAGTGTAAAATTATGGACTATTCACTTATGAAAGACAATGAAAGGAATATATATAAAAAATTCTGGACATGGCCAAAACAGAAATTAGAGGATGATTTACAGACTAAAAATATGTATTAAAGTCTAAGAGAGAGAAAAAGTAAACACACTATACATTCAGCTAAAAGACCCAGGAAAAAGTCAATCATATAAACTAAAACAAGTAAAAGGAAGAATTAAGATGAAAGGGCAATCAAACAAGTAAAAAAGAGAGCATATCAATAAAAGCAATTTTTAAAATATACTTAAAGACCAATAAAGTAAAACTCTGTCAAGTCTGACAAAGACAAAAAGTGGAGAAACCAAAGTAAACTACATTTGGATTAAGAAAGCAGACATACTTAGAAATATGGGGAAAAGTTTTAAGTGAAAATATTATGTAGAACTTTACAATGATAAATTGAAAATCTAAGTGAAATGACCATTTTTAAGAATTTTTAAAACATCTAGAAAATGATCAAATATTTACTCCCTCTCCTCATCTCCAAAACCAAAACAAAGCATATATTCATTCATTCAACAGATAAATATTAGCTGTTATTCTGAGATATCATAAGGAGTAAGGATTAGAAAGATTCATCCCTTTCCCTAAATTAATCTATAAATTCAATCTATTCTCAATAGAAATCCCAAAGGAATTTTAAAATGAAATTTGCAAGCTGATACAAATGTTTATCTGAAAAAGCAAATGTATGAGATGCTAAAATATCTTTTGAAATTTTATATTATATAATATTTATAATATCTATAACTTTTATAATTTAAGATTGAGTATTTGATAGAGATTATCTTTTTAATTATAAGATTTTAAACTTACTTTTATGTTATAATGGTAAAAAGTGTGACACTGCAGGATTAGACCTGTGGAATATTCCAGAGAATTGGCAATCCAGGGACATATATAGGTGGAATATAGCATTAGACAGAGATTATCTTTCAAACCATAGAGAAAAAAATGGACAAATTACAAAAGTGACCTGTGGGTGTTACTAGAAATAAAAGGTTTGATCTTTATCTCACACTGCACACCCAAATAAATCCCACTTGAGTGAAAGATCAAACTTTAAAAAAATTAAAAGTAGTAGAAGAAAATGTAGGAAAACATACTTGTAATCTTGCAGGTGATAAAAGGCTTCATTATACCTCAATCCACAAAGCAAAACTTGGTAATATTAAAATAAAACAAAGTAAAAATATAAGCAACAGGCTTAGAAAAAAATTTGATAAACTATAACAGAGTCAAAAGCCATTATCAATAGAGATCTATTGTAATTTGCTAAGAAGACAACACTACCGAAAAACGAGCAAAAGACAGAAACGGACCATTTCTCAGAATAATAAATGTAATGGCAATAAACACATGAAGCCACATTTGAACTCACTACTTAGAAAAGATAAATCAGAAGAAAAAACAAAGTATTTCTGCAGGCACACTGGCTTGGTTAAACACTCAGACTGGTGTGCCAGACCTCCTGCGTTTGAGCCCAGGCTCTGCTATTACCTGCCTGTGGCCTTTGGCAAGCAACTCAACCTCTCTGTGCCTCAGCTTCCCTATATGTAAAATACAGATTATAATACATTTTAGCTCTTTATTGTAATGATGCAATGAGTTAATACTATATATGTAAAGTGCTTTGAATAGCACCTGGCACAGAGTAATCACTCAATAAATGTTAGCTCAATATCTTTTTATGACACGTGCACAGAGATGCATACACACCTGCTGCAAACACACACACACTCAAGCACAATCAGAAGTTCACTGCAATGCTATCTGCCATAGCGGAAAAACTGGAGGTGACTTCAAATGACATCAATAGGCAATAGATAAATTTTATACCTCTAAAATACGAAATGGCAACTGGCTATGAAAAAGAATGAGGGGGCTTCCCTGGTGGCGCAGTGGTTGAGAATCTGCCTGCCAATGTAGGGGACACGGGTTTAAGCCCTGGTCTGGGAAGATCCCACATGCCGCGGAGCAGCTAGGCCCGTGAGCCACAACTACTGAGCCTGCGCGTCCGGAGCCTGTGCTCCACAACGGGAGAGGCCACAACAGTGAGAGGCCCGCACACTGCGATGAAGAGTGACCCCCGGTCGCCGCAACTAGAGAAAGCCCTCGCACAGAAACAAAGACCTAACACAGCCAAAAATAAATAAATAAATAAATTAATTAAATTAAATTAAATTAAAAAAAAAAAAAGAAAGAGAATGAGGAAGATTTGGACACCAGTATTGGAAAATACCTATGATAAATAAGTGTGGGGAAAAAGCAAATCACTGACTTCTATGGGGTGATCCAAATTATGTTCTTTAAATACGTTATGTGTACTATATATAAATAAATAACATCTGTATGTGCATGTGTATAATATGCACAGAAAATGTTATGAATGCTTGATATGTTATCAAACTGTTAGCAAAGGTGATCCCCAGAGAGGGAGGGAGGATTGGGGGAGAGGGTAAAAGGGAGACTATCAAATAAATTTCTACACTCTTCTTCTCTCTCTTTTTTTAAAAATAAGCATGTATGTTCTAAACATTACAAAAAATAAAATAGAAATCATGATCAGTTAGAATAAATTCTCAAAAAAACTGACTCAGACAATGGTAAGCAGAAGAAAATTATGAAATCAAAAAGTCCTGCAACTTTTTCAAGAAGACAGAATGAATGGCAAAGGAATTAGTCGAGTTATGCTTCAAAGAATGTCAGTTTAGCTACGGTTTTTCAAATACTTTGAACATGGGCTAAACATGTCAAAGTCATACATCTCTCACAGACAAAGAGTCTATAATAAATAGTCTCCATTAATTGTTTCCATTGTCCATAATATTTTGTAAGTTTTACGTCCCCGGGAAAATAATGTTTGCCAAATTCAAACCAGGGACCTTCAATATTACTTAGATGACATAAATTAAAATGAGACCGACCTAAGCCAGTTGTGTTTATCAACCTGATCTCCTCTGAAAAGGAGAAATGAAGTCAAATACCCTTTAATACTATTTATTAGTGGAGTAATATAATACATTTTGACAAGTTGTAACAGGCGGCCATTAAAGTCTCTACAGGGCCTGTTTGGAATGAAAACAGGAGTGAGAGACAGCTCTATAACTGGGTTTTAAGAACAGCTCAGCCATCAACTATATCCTAACCAAGTACTTTTATCCAGTTAATTTACGGAGGGAATCCCTTAGGGTCTCTAGCCGTCTACCACTGTAGCTCATTAGAGTCTAATATCCAACTTTTCTCATTGTAACACTGAGAGCATTTATGCTTAAAATGTAATTAAACTTAAAACAAACAAGATCTTTATTCCCTGACAGTCCTGCTATTTTTAAATTGACAAAGGCATGAACTTATATAGGATTATTTAGAAAGCACTATACATTTCAGCCGCTTATGGCAAGACATTTGCCCAACTGTTCATCCTGCGTGCAATTAGAAATCTAAATACTTGGGTAACGGGTTTCTTTTGGGAATTAAACTTGCAGATCTCTTACAAACGAGTAATGTGGTAAGACTTGCTGTCCAATGAGGTGTCTTATTGAAATATCCCAGGCCGTTTCACTTGTCACAGCTGTCGTTTCAGCCGCTTGCACTCACAGTGTATAGCTTTCATTACGAAAATAGAAATTTGTGTCCTAAGTGCTGTTACATTACTAATGCTAAATATTTAATTCCCTGGGGTTCCAATTATGTTTGAGCACTGGCAACACTGATTCTACTTTTTAATAACAACTGTAAAAGCAATTTGAGCATTTTTCAATTAATTAAATACATAGTAAACGAGTAACCTCTTGTCATTTTGCCCTCCAGGACCTGAGCTAATTGGTGTAGAATAAAATGTTTTGAAAATTAACCAATATTCTGGTCTGCACACTGTTATACCATTAAATTACAGTTTGCAAAATGAAGTTTGTCTTCTAATAGTTATGCTCAGTATAGTCTGCAGATATGACAGGGTACCTGCATTTTATGTACTTAACCGTGCCTCTAATTAGAGCAGAGTTGAAAGCTGAGTGTCGTTCCTCTAAACACCAGTCCGTATCAATAATACTTTGCATTGTTCACATAAAAATGCAACATAGGAGAGTTTTCCAGCTTTCAGGATGCATATTCACAATTTAGCTTAAACAGTTTTAAAAGTTTATCCATAAGAATTCCTACTGTCAATTATACTCACAGGAAAAAAGTTCAAAAATAAATGTTTAGATTTCTTTCATGAAAGAAAGTTACAAATCAAACATCTGGGAAAGTCCTTCTTTGCTAAACACTTTGTTGAAGTTTCTCCTGCCATAGAACAATGTAAATAAACTCTAAATTGGTTTCTCAGCTTTAAAAGGATGAATCATAAAAGCAGATGCTGTTTTACCCACATTCTAAAATGAATCTTTTTCTGAAGTGCAATGAAACCTGAATAAAGACACCATCTCCTTGCAGAAAAACGTCTCTGACAGGTGTTCCTCCAGCTCCAAGTCTTGATTGGCCATAATCTAAAGTCCATACTCGGAGAGTGAATGCCTTTTTGGCAGCTGTCTTTCTAACAGAGATGATCCCCTAAACAGGTTTCACTGAATTAGGGATCTCCGCAAAAGCATTATGGTTCATGGAAGAAGACACAGAAAGTGAAATGAATCACTCTGGGAGAGAAGGGAAAAAAACAGGGAAAATTTAATAATTTCCATACCAATTTGTAGGGTTTAAATCTTTAATATTTCTAAGATGTTAGTAACATCTTTGAGAAATGAATTTTAATTACAGGATTAACTTGATAGCACCAGTCTGTTAATATAAATAGATTGGACTAAATTTCCGATTTTTAAAAAGCTAAACTGGATAATGAATTAGAACATTTTAGAATTTGGGGGTTGGGTTGACTTCTCAGGAAGCAATCTCTACTCCATCAGCAAATACACACCCACACACCCACACATATATAAATGAAAAGAAAAATATAAATTTGTTAAAGGTTTATTTAAATATTATTCTATTTGGAATGCATCATCTTAATAGACCTTCAAAAACATTGGTTTAATATAACCTATCATTTACAATTCTTAAAACAAAAAGCAATAGAGTTTGTAAATGACAAATTAAATCCAGCTATGCAAATTGTTTTTGCCGAAGACTAATTTTTTCCAGCTCAAAAACAGCTATATATTGAAATCTGAAAATAAAAATAAAGGAAACTTGTGATTTGGATACAAGTGGTATAGATATATTGTTTGTCTTAAGAAATGGATCAGAATATACTCCCAAACTCTTTAGCACCTGGTTTTGAAAAATAATAATTTCATTAACTGACTACTCATATGTGGCCAAAACCACTAAACAAAACAATATTTGGTTCTCTAAAAACACTGGACAGTTATCTACAGGAATAACTAATGCCACTACATTTAGTACCAGAGTCCCCAGGTTATTGTACACAACTGACCATCAGTCCTTGGATCCCAAACGGGCAGTCTCCAGCCCTCCAGCAGCAGCAGGGTGACGGCTGGTTGAAGATGACAGACTTCTCCCTTAGGATCACATGCTGAGCAAGTTCTCCTCCTCTCGCTTTAGAAGATCTGACACTTCACGTACTCGGAGGCGTTGGAAGCCCTAACTACACACTGAGAACTAATGTGTCTGCACACTGTAAACTAATAAGTCTCACCTCTTACTCACCAGTACGATAACTTGGGAGCTAATGGGGGAAAACACACAGGTCTGGGCTCAATCCTGAGAGCGCTAACAGCAGTGTGACCTTGGACACATCACTGGACACCTCTGCACCTCTGGTCTCCTAGCTCTGACATGGGGGACAATATAACCACTGCATTGTTCTGAGGATCCAATGAGAAAACACGATGAAATCCTGTGAAGCACCGTGGAAATGTCAGACAACCAAGTTTCTAGTCTAATTGTCACCTGCCAGCATCTTTAATAAAGAATTCTTCATTGTTTTGTGCAAAGAAACTAAAGTAAAAAATATATGTAATGAATCCATAATAACGTGCATTAAAAAAACTAGAATCATTAAGGGCTAGGCAGTTTTGACTAGAGATGCATTTTTAGAATTAAGGCTTTAGCTTTAGTCCCAATAAATTACAAGACCAAAGAGTGTATGTTTAGCATTTTATTTTTTTTAAAAAAGGAAAAAGGTGCAATAGGATAAAGAGAAGGAGAATTTGCAGGATATTATCATGATATAGGCATCATTTAATAAACTACGAACTTAAAATGAGGCCTGTTTTAAACCTGATTTTCTTTTCTAAGGTGTATTCAGCTAGCTGCTTTAGTTCCCAGACACAAGGCTCAGAGTTCCCCTATCCTGGCTAGAATCAGCTTCTGCAGAGCTTTGCTGAGTAGAGAAGCATGTTGAGGGGAGGAATTACAGCAGATCTGCCCCATTTTACGACCCGCTGGCTAGAACGCAGAGAACCAACAGGCTAAGGAGTAAGAGTTTTCAGGGAGGCAAGGGTTGCTTGCAAGTTATTAATACACAACTGAGGCATCGGACCCGTTAGTGGGTCCCCGGAAGTCCTTTCTCATGCCTGCTTATATTCTCATGAGTTCTATCACCTGTTTCCAAGTCCATAGAAGTATAAAAGCAGTAAATTGAAGGGCACTGTTTCTCACGTGCCCTCCTGCCCTCTACCAGGAAGGCCCGTGAGAAACACAGCTGACGGCCATTGAAGAAAGAAGACTGGTTTAAGAAATGCCCAAGAGGGCTTCCCTGGTGGCGCAGTGGTTGAACATCCGCCTGCCGATGCAGGGCACACGGGTTCGTGCCCCGGTCCGGGAGGGTCCCACGTGCCACGTGCTGCGGGGCGGCTGGACCCATGAGTCATGGCCGCTGAGCCTGTGCGTCCGGAGCCTGTGCTCTGCAATGAGAGAGGCCACAACAGTGAGAGGCCCGCGTACCGCAAAAAAAAAAAAAAAAGAAATGCCCATGAGAATTAAAAATCAACAACAACAAGAAACTAAAAACAAAAAAGAACACCCAAGTCCTTTAATGAGAGCTGAGTCACGCAGTGCAATTCTTACTGAAGACCATGAGTTATTGTCAAAGTGCAGTGAGACTCTACCTTTTTTTCAAGATAAGAGGGATAGGTATGGTCCATTTTAAAAAGGTTTCCATCACAAGTAGTTAATGTTCATTCTTAAAACTTGGCTATCTTGAACAACCTATTCCCTGAGGGTTCCAGATTATCGTGGTTTTTACCGTAGTTAGATAGTTTTATGGTTAATGTACTGTGGTAAAAATAAATACAGCTTAGCCTAAGCGTCTCCACTGAAAATATGTATGTCATAAAATGACAAATAAAATAGGTCAATAACCAAACCCACAGTAAATAAGTCAAGCACTAAAGTACATAACATTAGAATAAACTAAAACTAGCCCTCTTCAACACTGACGATAAATATATTCAAAATGGACTTTTCAAAATGAAAAGTGAAAATCTCCAAAGGTAAATGGGGAGAAAAGAGACATAAAATTACTAATTTATACCCTTTTGATAAAATCTAAATAATCACACACTACACTCATGAGAAGAGGCTGTAGGAGAACAAACCTACCCTATGCATCTGGCTGAGGATCTAGTAATATTTCACACCATTCTAATTTGATTTCACATCATAATGGCCTAGTAGGTGCTCAATATATTGTTGTTTATCTGAAACACAGTTTGCAACTGGTCTGGTTGTCATATAAATAAAAGAAGAGAGATACTGGGACTATCACCAACTTTTCTTGGGGGTGTTTAATTAGACCTCTAAGACATAAGGAAAGGGAAAGAGTTCAAGATTGTAAAGGAGACCACTCCACTGCTAGCTGTAAAGCACACATTGATTTTGACTGCATCTGGGGGCAAAGACTGCCAGGTGAAGAATGTCCCATCTTGGTTATTTTTCAGAGTAGGAGACTGTGGCTAATCTAAAGATACTCTAAATAGCACCAGAAGATGATGAGGACCAAGTCAGTGCCCCCGTCACAGCTCGCATGAGCCTTGCTACTAGGTCGTCCTGTTCGGTCAGGCCACAAAAGATGTCCTTATTTGTGGCTTTGGGGAAATAGGGTAACAGGGTGACCTCTATGGGGCCCCTTGGGGGCAGAGGGAGGTGACAAAGGCTATCACAGCATCAGCCAGCCTCCTCTACCTGCTTCCCTGGTGCTGATAATGTCAGGGTTTTAGTAACCCCGCTGTTTTCGACTTTAATTTACATGGCTATTTGGCTTGAGCATTTTATAGAGCATATGACCATCTGAGCCATTTGAGGCAGGTATACTTGCCTTTAATGTCTTCTGGCCTAGTTTATGCATTGCTATGCTGTCTACCACTCTGTTATCTCAAAGATAAGATATCATAAGCTGTGCAGTTTTTCCCATCGGGTATGAATTCTAGACAGTATACTGGGCCATGGACGTGGGCATCCTCTAGGTCCCCATCCTTACCCCAGTTTGTGAAAAGCTTAACTCTACTTTCCAGGTCCAAAATTCACATAGCCCACCAAAAGGTAGTTAGAGCACCAAGGATATTACCAAATCACTTTACGGCAAGGTTTTAGCTCTCATATAGTTCATAGTCAGAATCTCATGTGTCTATCTCATAAAGACCTGGGTTAAGGATGAATTTTACAAACACTTATACATGTTCAGTGTATGCCACTGCATCTTTCACTCCACCAATAAAGGACATTTTAGGCTGCAACTGACTGGCAAGTAGGGGCAGATTACTCATTGTTTATGCCATTTTGAAGGAAAAAAATCCAGGAATTTAGAAACTATAAAGGTAAACTTAGCGAGGCCTCCAAAGGCTATTTAGAGACAGGGCAGAAGAAAGGGGACGTTTTCTTTCCTTTGAGCAGAGGTTGGCAACTACAGCCCATGGGCTAAATTCAGCCTGCAGTCTGTTTTCATAAATGTTATTGGAACACTTTTGTAAAAGTGTCACTGGAACTCAGCCACACCCACTTGTCTATGGCTGCTTTTGCATTGCAATGACAAAATAGTTGCAACAGACATTGTCTGGCCCACAAAGCCAAAAATATTCATTATCTGGCTCCTTTGAGAAAAAGTTTGCCAAGCCCTGCTTTAGAGGCTCTCTCTCTCTCTGAGAAGGATGGGAACCCCAGGAAAGCTGTCCCAGGAGAGCCCCACCTTCAATGGCTTCTTCTCTGGTCTCCCCCCAGCCCTGAGGCATCCAGATGCTAGTTTCAGTGTTACTTGGTAACTGCTCCTACCTAATGGCCTGAAACACATCCCCCTTTCCAGTTGTGAGATGCCCAAAGAAGACACAAGAACATGAAATCGTCAGAAATGTAGCAGAATCTGTAAGTTTCCCTTCCAGCTCCACACTCACCCCACATTGATTGAGCACCTGGGCCCACCTCACCTGTGCATTTGACATCAAATGCAGGAAAACCCCCAAGAGGATGATGTTAAAGGCTATGTGGGATTTCACCAGAGAACAGTGAAAGGAGGGAAGGCCTTCCCAACAGAAGAGGCTGCAGATGCATAGTTGCTGCACATGCATGACTGAGGTGGCAGTGCACACCACGATCTACTCCAGGAAAACCAGCTGCTGGAGAGAAGGGTCACAGGCTGGAGTGGTAGAAAACGATGTGAGAGGGGTCCTCTGTGGTCAGGTAGATAGCAGCCTTGGGAATGGTGCTGAGAAGTTGAGAAGCGTTAGGCAGAAGGTGTCTCTAAAGAATTTAAGCAAGAGGGGGGTGACATGATCTGATCTCCATGTTAGGAAGATCACTCTGACAGCAGGGGCGAGGTAGGTGGGGGGTGGAGGATGTCTATGCTCTCTCATACGCCACTGTATCCTGCCCAGCACAGCCACTCTGAAAGGCCCTAATCACCCTTTTCTTTGCACTCCAAGCAGTTTGACTTTCTTCCCCTGCAATCTCAGAGCACCTTCTGGACAACTGATAAAAGTGGTATAATTCCCATCCCCCAAATCATCATTTTCTTGACTGTCTCCCAGTTCCTTTCTTCTCCACCTATCTGTAGTGAAGGGCCAATCGTTTGTTGTCTTTTTGTTTTGCTTCTAATTTCCAATCTTCTGCAGACCAATATTTTTGTAAAATATAAAATCGTGCACATGGATACCATGGCAAAGTCAAATCGCCATGTAAGTTTCTAAATGCTTTCTCTTATTATTTGGTATTTATCTTGTCACAGGCTGATAAATGTTTGTGGATTTCTGGTTTCTGGTCCAACACGTAAGGAGCTTAGATGTCACCAACTCCAATGTAAAACAAGTAAAGAAATGAACAAACTGAAAAATCAGCCAATCTCGTGAGATCCATAAGGGAAGTGCGGTTACAGGGCAAACTTCTGCCCCTAAAGCTGGGGTGAGAGACAGATGAGTACAGAAAATCACAACTCAGTAGAGCAGAAACCGGTAAGCAGAAACCTCCATGGGAGCCAGTGGCGGGGTGGGAGAACCTGAACTGTAATTGCCCAGTTGCTGGAGGCTCAGTGTGGACAACTCTGAAGGCAAAAGTTCCAGGGGGGCCCAGTCACAGGCAGGTCCCACCCTTTTGTGAGTTTCACCTCCAGGAGCTCAACCAGGTCTTCACAGTGAACATCCAGGAAAAAACCCCTCATGCTTCTGGCAGGCGGAGGGGAAAAGGAAGCATTTTTGAAACATGCCAGAGCTTTCTTCTTAACAAGGTCTGCTCTCAGGAGAAACTATTTTCATAGAGCCTAACCTGCTAGGGTTTTACCAGAGCCTAACTGACCTGAAGGAAAAGAAAAACCCGCTTCCAGCTGGCCATAGCCTTCCACAGGGAGGAAGGGAAATATGTAACTGCAGCCCGCTCTAGCCACCCTGTCCTACCTAAGGGGGCGGGGAAACTGAGGAGGAGTGCGAAGTTCAGACAAGAGGTGCAGCAGGCTCATTAAAAGACAGAGACCTAATCATGGGTCTATCTCATTCCTTGCTGGTGGGAATGCAAAACAATACAGCCACTTTTGTAAGACAGTTTGGCGGCTTCTTATAAAACTTAATACTATTACATATGATCCAACAACAGCACTCCATGGTATTTACCCAAAGGAGTTGAAAATTTATATCCACACAAAAACCTGCGTTCAGATGTTTACAGCCACTTTATTCGTAACTGCCAAAACTTGGAAGCAACCAAGATACACTTCATTAGGTAAATGGAAAAACTCTGGTACATTCAATGAAATATTATTCAGCACTAAAAAGAAATGAGTTATCAAGCCTGAAAAGACAGAGAGAAAATTTAAAGGCATATTACTAACTAAAAGAAGCCAATCCGAAAAGGCTAAATACTTAATGATTTTAACAGTATGACATGATGGAAAAGGCAAAACTATGGAGACAGTAAAAAGATCAATGGCTGTCAGGGGTTAGTGGAGAGGAAAGGATGAAGAAGCAAAGCACAGAGGATTTTTAGGGCAGTGAAATTATTCTGTATGATACTCTAATGGTGGATACATATCATTTCAAATTTGTCCAAACCCACAGAATATAAAACACCAACAGTAAACCTTAACGTAAACTATGGACTTTGGGTGATGGTGTCAATACAAGTTCATCAACTGTAGCAAATTTACCACTCTGGTGGGGAATGTTGACCCTTTTGAGCAAGTAAGTCACAACTCCATTTCCTAGCTACTCAGGAATAGCCAGGAGCTACTGTCCACATGTGCTCCAGTCCCCTGATTTGAGGAACAATTCCAGCTAGCCCCACCTCAACAGATAGAAAGTCAAGGCAGCCTGAATCCTTTCTTTTTCTTCCTCCTGTGAACGTGGCAGTGCCCTCTGGAGGCATAAATGTTCATTTTTATAGGATTTGAGAGTCATAAGTGGTCCTCGCAACGTATGTCAACTACATTAAACAAACATGGAGAGAAATATCATAAAAAGCTACCTTCAGGATTTATAACCCTCCAGCTAGACTACAAACTCTGTGAGGGAAGGACCATGCCCACTACAGTCTCTATTCGATGGCCAACGTTGTCCAGTACCCAGTACATGCTGAGTAAGGACTTGTGGGTGAATGTTGGAAGTAACATGATGCAGATAATGTTACTTACTAATCACTTAAGCATAGGTTGTAATCCAAACTCACCAAGTGTCTAAAAACAAAAATATTCTCCAGTGCTTTTTTCCTGGAAATGTTTTGCCCCTCCCTGTCTATCTTTAAATCCCTCTGCACAAACGAAATTGAGTATACTTAATCCATTGAATGGTTTAGGGGACAGCTATAGCCAGGAATATTCTTTCACTTTCCTTCCTTCGTATCCTTCTGAACCCCATCTTTTTTTAAAAACAAATGCTGCCCAATAATATTGAACGGTTCATCTCAGATTTGCTTTTCACAGGACCATTACAGCTGTATCACACAAGAAAAAAAGGAAAACAACATTTAATAATGAAAGAAAACACATTTTTGGAGAAATGTGCCTTTCAGAGAAATGAAAACGAACGGATATGAAAGAATAGATTGTGTTCCCTGCCTGCTACTAGATCGTGAGTTCCAAATCCCCTGGATATTCTACTAGCATCTCACCACCTGCTTGGCCCACACTGTCTTTTCTCCCGTTAGACTTCCTTCTCCTAGGTTCCCTGTCTCAAAACACCACCACCACGACCTAACTGCTGCAGCCTTCTGGACGCCCTCGTTGACATGCTTTTCCTTTACCCCCATACGTAACCGGTCGGCCACAGGTCCTTTAATTTCTAGCATCTTAGTATCTCCCATCAATCCACCGACAGCTCTACTTCCTCTTGCAACTATTCTCATCCCTGGACAATTATGTGCAAAAACCACCAAGCTAGTCTCTCACCACCAGTCTTGCTGGTCTCCAATGTACTCCCCATGCTACCACCAAACATGATACCTCCACAACGCAGAGCTGGTCAGGTGAAAGTAAGATGAGGTCCAAGCTGCTCTCTCGGGCGTATAAACCATCCTTTGCAGCCTGGCCCCTGGTTACTCTCATCTCTCCTTCTAATCTCTGCACGCACCTCTCCTGCTTCTTTCAAACTCCTTGCTGACTCCTGAAGGCACATGCTCTCCCTTGTCTTTCTTTGCTCCCCCTTCCTTCAAGGCTCAACCCCAATGCCCCTTTCCTCTGGGAAGCCTTCCTTGACTTTGCCCATCCTCTGTCAGGCTTGGCTGGGGACTCTGCCCCTGGGGTCCCATGGCACCTGGCCTTTCCCTCTCACCATGCTGTGCTGAAATGGTCTGTTTATGCCTCTATAGCCAAGATAGCTGCTAAGCTCCAAGCTCCACAAAGGTAAACACTGCATGCTGTTCACCATTTCATCTCCATGCCTGAGCCCAGTGCCCACGTTGTTGAATTCAGGGAACATACTGTATTCATATTTGATTCCCTGGATTTATCACAATGTTAAAAGACAGCAGGTATGTCTAAATAGTAATGAATACATGAAACATCCTATTGGTTAAAATTCAGTTCTGAGATTAACATACTTTAACTTGTTACTGGTACCCATACTGGATGACAAAATGTTTGTATGATGTGTACAGATGGCAAGTAGACATTTATTTCTGATATGTATAGAATAAAATATTATGAAGAATAGGGATGTGATACAACCATCTTCAGATTGAATTTCCAGAACTGGGGACAAGCATCTTCAAGATGGCAGCATTTGCTGTGGAGTCAAAAGATCCTTATTACCACTTAGTAGCAAGGCATTTCATCTTCCTGGACTCAAGTTTCTTCACGTGAAAAACACATCTTCTCCAGCTTCAAAAGCCTGCAAGTGGAAGCTGTCTGCTATTTTTATGCATAGAGTTTGCAAGGTGTTTTGACTAAAAAGACTCCTGGAAAAAAAAATTAAATAGTCTGCTAATGTGTCTTGCAACTGACACTTCAGTATATTCATACATAAAGTTTAAAGATGGCAGGTAGGTTAAGGTAATTTAGGAATAAGTTGTTCTGAAAACATTTTGTGGAGAAAATATATATAAACAACTATAGACAAAATTATAAAGTGCCTTGTATTTTAAAAGAATATACAGAGAATACAGCAATCACAGCAGAGTCAGGAAGTCTAGTGGTAACCAACCTGTGATTTGCAATATTTGTAAAAAAAATTTTTTTTTAACTGTCTAAAATAGCACCATTTTCTTTTTTTTTTTTTTTTTAAACTGCTAGATAAACAGTATTACAAGATGATTCCACAGTGCTGGCTCATTATACATAGTCAGAACTTTTAATTCGCCCACCTAATGTAGCACTTTCCTAAAACACAATTCATTTTGGCCTCCTCATTGGCAACGGCATATAGTTGGGGGCACTGGAATCTGTATTATTACACATAAAATCCTGACTATCTTAATTTTGATGTCTTTTATAACCACGTTGATCAAATCTATGATTTACATAAATTTAAAGAAACTCTGATAGTCCCTTAGGTGGCTTCCTTTTTCCAAGTTCCTGACTTAAAGGGCCTCAGGCATATTAGCGCTTCCCAGTTTAGCCTTCTGAAATTGGATGCATATTTAGAAAAGGCTCTCAGCTCTCTTACTGCCTTGAACACTTGAAAAGAATGCACAGAAATGCCTGTATTTTCTTAGGGTGCCCAAAACAGTTTCTTAGTAAAGCCATCTATGTACCATCTTACAAATGTATTCTTTATGTAACTTTTATCTATGTGATCTTACAGCTTTAATTTTGGAGCTCGTCTAAAAGAACTTTAAGTTATTTTATTTTAAGCCTAAAATAAAACATTGTAAAGTATTACAGTATTACAGATTATGCATTTAAGACATCAGAAAGGTACAAAATATCTTATTCCTTATCAAACACAAATGGAGGAAAGTAAGGTTGTTTTTCACATTCACACACACATACTGAGCCTCATAGCCTAAAAGCTACTTCCAAGTCCTAGTTTTAAGAAGAAGAGTATCCATTTGTTTTTTCACTCAAATATACATATTTAAACTCAAATATTACTCTTAAAGAAAGCATGCCACATTTCTGGTGAGTTCCTAAAACATAGGAAGCTGTTAAGTATACTTTGGGGCAGTCATCTACTATTTTGATGACCAGGCCAGATTGCATCTCACTTCCAACAAACCACACTGCAGCCCATTTCCCCCTGCTCCTGATGTCCTCGATGTCCTCCCTCTGTGTCACATACATGCTCCTTCCCAATTCAAGCCCACCATTTTCTGTGAGGCCTGCTCCAGCAGTTTCACCTTTCCTAGTCTCTCTCCTAAATTCCAAAGGTTCTGGATTTCTAGTAACACATAATCGTGTTGGACTCTACCTCAGTTTCATTTACTTCTCCCCTGTCCCCATCCCCCAGTCTAAGAGCCGTGAGAACCCCACAAAGGGATCAGGGCCTGTATTGCTCTTCTTTACTGTTGGGGTCCCAGTTCCTAGAAGTGCTAGACAGGAGATGCTTCCCTAGCTGCTTCTTGATGAGTGACTACTGGTATTCAAAGATTCTATATGTCCATACTATCTTTAGTCCAGGTCATTTTTAAGGGCAAGGACTATTTTATTATCTTATGTCATTTATATCACTGTGGTCATGACCATAATGTGCTAAAGATTAACTATATTTAGAAGAATTGCAAGACTGGGGTTCCCCTGGGCCTAGGGCCTCACTCAAAAAGGTTAAAGATTTAAAATATTGACTTTTGTTAGAAGGATTATTGTAACCAGTTAAAGGCATCCAATGTTTCTAAAAAAGAAATGGAGCTACATCTTCAGTAGGAGTTCTAAAGTCAATATATACGGTGGAAAATCAGAATAAAAATTATCCTTGAAAATCCTTTCAGTAAGTCACTCCCAAAATATAGCATAGATGGTTTCATACATGCCTCTCAGGAAGTATAACAGTATAACTTCCACCAGGGTTGGGAACAGAGCTGTTTCTTCCATTAAGCATCATGTAAAGTATCAATAGTTGCCTTTTAGGGGCCACATACTAGAAAAGATACTGTTTTTTATTTCCTTCTTTTCTTCCTAAGTGCATATAGTTGAATTAGATGGACATTAAATGCAATACCGCTGAACACAAATTATAAAGATAATGAATTCATTCTACAAATAAAAACTACAGGCAACATGATAGTGACAAAAGCTAGAGTCTACCAGTTGAAAAACTATTATAATATATCCTTGAACGTCAAGTCTCTCTATTAACACTTGGAAAATTTCCCCAAGTAACCTGTCAGCTTTGCAGCATCTTTTCTAAAATGTATGTCTACCTTTATTCCTTTACAAAGAAACTGTTTACCCCCCCGAAAAGTAATTTTTTCTCAAAAATGTTTCTCTAACAATAAGAACAAAATCTAGGTTGTGGAAAAAATGTTTTTTGATATCTAGCTACAAGTTATTTAAGATAGTCTGCATGTTTTGAAATCATAAACAAATCCAGTTAAAGCAAAAATACCACAAAAATGTAGATGTCCTCTTTGTCTCCCCTTCCATACACACAAAATCAATTCTAGTCTTAAAAAGAAATGCTCTCTGTAATTATCATATGACCCACAATCGCACTCCTGGGCATTTATCCCAGGAAAATGAAAACTTATGTTCACACAAAAATCTATACACGAATGTTTACAGCAGTTTTATTCGTAATAGTGAAAAACCAGAAACAACCCTGAAGTCTCAACTGGTAAATGGTTAAACAAACTGTGGGACAACCATACCATGGGATATTACCCAAACATAAAAAGAACAGACTTGAAATATTCAAGTTGAATTTCCAGAAAATTGTGCTGAGTGAGAAAAGTCAATTCCAAAAGGTTATATACTATATGATTCCATTTATATAACATCCTTGAAAGGAAAAAATTATAGAAATGGAAAACAGCCTAGTGGTTGCTATGGTTAAGGAAGGGGAGCAGGAGAGAAGCAAATATGGATATACAAGGGCAACATCAGGAATCCTTGTAGTGAAGGAAATGTTCTGTATTTTGGCTGTACTGATGTCAATGTCCAAGTTGTGATATTGTACTATACACCATACTATTTGGGGAAACTAGGTAAAGGGTACAAAGGACCTCTCCATTATTTAGTACAACTGCATGTGAAATCTACAATGATCTCAAAATACTAAGTTTAATTTAAAATAAAAAAGAAACACTCTAGCCTAATAAATTTACTTTGCCATATGGAGACCTGAGCTTAAGAATTTATCATTAGCACTTTCTTTGTAAAAACTACAGAAGTGGATGAAGTACGAACTGGGTCATTTACAAAACAGTCACTCACAACTGCTTCTTCGAGTATCATCAGCATCTGTGAATGATCCTAGTTTCCTCGCTGAGGGCTACCTCTAGTGAGACATACCTCTTGACAGTGTTCACACCACAGAAGCCAGAGGCCTGTGCCACAGAGGAATCCTTCCATTTTCCTACAGCCACCACAAAGGCCACAACAAGGAATTTCCCAATGGCAAGGCAAACGGTCATTATTCAGTCTCCCCAAATGTAAGAACTCTGTGAAAGATTGGATGTCAACCTTCTTTACATAACAAATGCTCAAACACATAACAAATGCTCTGCCAGTTATGATTTTTTTCTTGTATCTGAGTTGAGCTAATAGATTTTTTGAGAAGAAAATGCTCTATTCCAGAGGGACTAATCTAGAAAATTAAAACATATATAAGGATACCTTTCAAGTCTTTTTTCTCCCATAAATATAATACAGTCACATTAGAAAGTGATTTTAAACCTACTCTAATGATATCAGATTGCCAGAAGAATTGCTACGTTAGAGAATGTGATTTTCTTTTTGGAATGCTCTTTTTCAGGTATAAACATTCATTCAATCCAATAAAGTCGTTTTAGAAAAAAGTCAACATATAAAATTGATTTTATTTTTTCTATACTTTGATTAAAACAGATAGCATTTGGTAATACATTACAATGCTAAGCATGTCAAATAAAATTGGTGATCTAGAAGGGCATAACCTTCTTCTGCATGACAACTGTGGATTTTAAGTGGAAAAATACTGTAATCTATAAATAAGAACATCCAAAACATATTTAAACCACTTAAGCACTTGATTTTTCCATGGCCTTTGAATCTAGACTGAACAGACCACAGGAAATTTCAGACTGATAGCTGAATCTAAAAGAAAAAAAAAAATCCATTTAGTTACCATGATCATTGTCACCATCAGTCCGTAATATCTTCTTATACTTCACCAACCTCACTTAACTTTGCCCTGTTGCTTTATGCTTGGGAGAAAGACAAATCACTAATCAATTATGCACACTAATTTAAAATGCTACCTTTAGGAGGCATTTTGATACCTTAGGAATAGGGGTGAATATTTCCTCTAACTGCTATACTTTTAAACATTTTCGATAACACCTTAGGCAGGATGCACTGAACATTTGCAAACACTTAAAAATGCTACAGTCTACATCAACTATCAAACTGCGCCCCAAAAGTGGCAGTACAATTCTGCAACTGGTTGAGGTCACGTGGAAAATAGAATTATATGCTAATTTGTTCCTATATTAAGTTATCATAGAAGGTCAGACCAAGCACAGTAAAATGAATTCTGGAAAAAAAATTAACTAAGTAGATTGGTATGTACCGTATCAAAGTAAACTGTTTATCTTAATAGATACAAATACAAGAAAGATTTTTAAAACAGGGGCATTTTCTCCTTTTCAAAAAAGTAAATGTTTTAACCAACCCCAGGCAATGACTTGCATGATTTAAAAACACTTTATCTAAATAGTTTTTCCCTAAAGGAGAACAAGGGCAAGATTTTTTTTTTCCAAGGGGAGAAAAGAAATGGAAAAGGGCAGAGTATCCAAAAGAGAATAATTTCCCCGGAAAAAGCTTTACTTTATCTACGTATTTATTGAATTTTATTCACATAAATAGTTCTGCACATGTACTATAAAAGGAACAGATAGGTTTAAAACTAAATGATGGGGTCAGGAGGTACTTACCATATACATTTATTATTTTACTCCAAAATAAGCTAAACAACAATACAGATGTTTTCCTTAACGTAGATTTGTATGAAGAAAATACGTTTCATTTAAAAAAACTGTTGAGGAAAAAAATCTATGTTCATTTTTTTCTGGAGGGCATATCTATAGATAGGCCTTAACCATAGGTAAGTTTTAAGGATAAAATATCAACTTAGATCAACTTAGAATATCATCCTTAGAATTTTAAGGATAAAATATCAACAAATTAATGGTTGAAGAATTTGGGCTACCAGTTTCATATGTGATGATAGTACAACCTTTATATTTCTATTTTCAAAGGTCCTTTATAGAAAAAAGGAAAAAATTGGGGGGAGGGGGTGATGGAGACCTAAAATCTTACAGCATTTGAAACCAAGGGACCAGTATCTTATAAAGCATCCAGCTTACTGCAGGACACACTAAGACAAGTAACAGAGATCATCTGTGTCACACCCTCAGGCAAATTCCTGGGAAAAAATAAAACGATAATTTTCTGTTCTAGAGTCTATCCTATTTTCCATTAAAAGATATGTTTATATTTTTCATTTTATTGCAACATTTCCAATGCAATGCTACAAAAAGAACTAGCACTCACAAAGAGCCATCTGAATTTTCTTTAAATCATAACTCATTTTTAATTTCTAAAGGGACTTTACCTATTGCTTTCAATAAAATTTTATTACTATTAGTTATCATAAAATACATCAGGTTCCCATGGAATACAAGTTAGACATCTTCAAATACTGACTTTTCTACTATATATTATAGGCATTGTTTACCCTATTTTCTCCTTACCAAGTCAGATATGGAGATACTTAGTCAGGCATAAGATCTTTGGCTTCTTGATGAACTATGAAATAAACCAATATACTACTTTATTATCATTCTTGTTTGAAGGACCTTATGTTTTGGGATCTTTTTTTGGGGGGGGGGGATCTTAATCCATTAAAAAGTTGAGAATTACATTTGAAAAGGGTGGGCGGAAGTCTGACAAAAATGAAAACATGCAATGATGCCTAAAATATCAGGGCTTAAGTAAATTAATCTTCATTCCCACTGAAAGCAGTCTGATGTCCAGGGACTAGGAATTATTCTACCATAACATACAGCACATTAAATACTACAAAAGATCCATTTGAAATGTCTTAAGATAATTATTATGTCATCTACAAATGATTGTATATAGACTTATATTTTAATATTCAATACCAGAGGTTCTAATGCAAAATATGCTGGAATGGTAAATACATTAATTTGGTTAAAGATAAGAGCAAGCAAATCAGTAGCTATTCTATGACTGAGAGTAAGACTCCAAATAAGATCTGAAAAAGAATCGATAGAAGCAAGGGCAAAATATTCGGACCCTGGTTATCACAAACACACTATCATTCCTGATGGTTTGCATATAAAACTCCTTATCTCCACTAGCTAGTTGAAAAGAATGAAAAGCTTCTTACAACCAGCTAAAAAGAAAGTCTTTACCATGCTCCTTGAAAAAGCTCATTTTCACATTACTCAGGCTTCATTATGCTAAATCAATATTCGTTTAGTCACTGGGGTTATTGACATATTTTAAAATAAAAGTATACCCTTCAGCTACTGCACTCATTACAGGTAATTTGTCTTGTCAGAGAGCAGGGAATATTATCCTAGTCTTTCAGGGGCTGACAGCCCATGGAAATACCTCCCCATGGTTACAACTGTAAATAATTTTAAGGTAAAATATTGAAAAATCAATGACTGTTTCCTGCAATCTGTCACAAACAAATCAATCATAATCTGTACTGCCAGAGAGTATGATTTGAAGGAGATGGGAGCAGATGTAATTCTTGGCTGGAATCTCTCATTTCAAAATCACTTCACATAATGGTGTCATCATTTAAACACTTAACAGTCAGCGCAACTGCCACTGTAACATCTAGTTGGACAAAACCACAAGGAGGAGGAGGAGAAAATGCCATCACTATTAGGTTAACAAACATTTAATTTAAATGGTTACTGCATTAGTAAATTTCAGCCGAAAGCAGTTTTACCTGCCCCCTTTCACAGTTTTAAATTAATCAAGCTGCTTTTCTGTGTACTAATGCTTAATAAATTAGTCCATAACTAAAACACATATTCTTTTTATTTTAAAAGTCTATTATAGAGAAAAAAATTTGGAATTAATAAATAAATCATTTGGATTGTAGAATATCCATAATTCTATCTATATAACAAAGACAAAAAATAGTGTCACAGATGTCAAGATTATACTTTTAAAGTAGGTTTGAAGGTCACAGTTGCCCAGATATTAAATTTTATATTTTCCTTCTATTAATAAATATTACATTTCAACTTTGTAATATTGTAGCACATTTTAGAATGACCGGCAAGACCTAGTCAATTCACAAATGCCCTTGCATTCCATACACAAGTTACACCATAGATTGATAGTTTAAAAGCTAGAGTAATAACCCAAGTATATGAAGTATAAAAGTTGGTCAAGGACATAATATTGAATTGTTCTGCAAATGTACACTACCTTCCAAATAATCACTTTTATATCATTTTTTTTCTAGGCTACATGTTAATAGCTCCTCAGCTGCTTCCAACCTCTACCTAGCCAAGAATAAAAGAATCTGAGATTAGTGTATTTCCTCTTCCTGTTGCATTAACCAAAAACATCATATGATTTAAAGATTAAAGAGTCTCCTTCTTGAAGGTTTTTGTTTTTAAATGTATACTAGCTCTTTAATAGAAGAAACTGATTTTAGCTACTACTGTTGCTTACCAATTTCCCAATTATATAATTAAACATCATAAAGCCCTTTATTATTACATTAATATCCCTCCATAGATATAGTTCAGGGAGTATTTTTGATGACTAGAAAAGTATATCATTTTTCTTAAAAAGGAAGAAAAATGATATAAATCCCATTACACAATTTAAGCCTTTATAAACATTCTTAGACATAGCGATTGATAATTTATAAAGGGGTTTGACTCTGTTTTTAATTTAACTTGCATGGGCAATGTAGCAACATAGCATGAAAAGGTGGAAGCTTTTCTTATTGACACAGATTTTTCATTTTTAATTTTTGTTGTTCAAGAATTTTAGATTTATTCTTTAACACCAGCATTAGGTTTCTGAAACTGGAAAAGCATGTGGGGAAATGATCAAAGATCTCATCCAGAATAAAACAGAGTCCTCCATTCCATGTGAATCCCTGCAACAGCTGCAAAGAAAGCAACAAGCCAACCTAGTGAGAGGAAACGGAAAGTATTACCCATAGCCTAGGATTACACAAAAAATGGAAAGGGACCTAAAGCTGACAACTAGGGAAGAAACCCGTGTGTGGGAGCTCCTGGCCTCCAGTGCGCTAGAGCAGCCCAGGCTGGGCCTGGTGAGCTCTTTGGCAGAGCCCTGGAACCAGTTGTCAACCAGCAAGTCTCCCACTCAGAGCTGGGTGGTGGCTGGCAGTAAACCACCCGGCTGAGAGCACGTTCCCCCAGAGAAGGCAACAAAGCCAGAGAGGTAAATGAGGACAGCTAAGCAATGTGCTCAATGTCCGCACATCAACCACAAGCTAAAATGACATCTACTAGAACGGGGTAGGCCACCATCACAGATCTAATTCTCAGAAAGAAGCTATTTTAAGGGTGCTGAGTATGCCTAGATGAGATTTCTCAGCTCTCCCAACATAGCCTATTACCCCAGGAGGAGGAGCTCAAAAACTGAACACAGGAAAGTCAGATTGTTTCCATACCCCAAATTTAAAGAAATTGCTCTCTACTAGATAAAGTTCTTATATGTAATAAACCACAGGATTACAGAGGAAAGTATTCTTTTAAAAGAGATAATATTACCTCCCTATCTTCAGAATCTCCTTCTTCCAATGGCCAGTACAGTAGCTCCATTATGGACTGTAGATTCTTAAAGAGAAAAACAGCAAGAGTTAGCTTCATCTTTCCTACCAGTTTGTTCCTTCATTGAATTACAATTTAATTACCAATACTTCAATTGATTTTACTCCTGAATGATATAGTTCTCAAAAAGCATACTCTAGCCATTTCCACTAGAGAACATTTAGTATAACCTTCTCAATCAACCATAACCTATTACTGTTGTAAGGACATGCTTTCTTCATATTTTCAAGAGTGGGGAACCCCCCCTCACACACCTATTTTATATAAAAGAAGTATCAGTTTTAATACATTTGAATACCATTAATATATAAGCTATAAATATGAATCTTCATAATAAATTTTGGCTAATAAGAGATATAAAACTCAACCAATTTGCATATATGTTTAGATTTTTCCTATATTCATCCTTAGGAGGGAAGAAAAATCTAATCCTCCTGTCTTTTAAACTCAACAAGTTTACATGTGGTTAAAAAAACAAAAACAAAAACAAAAACTAAGCTTAAAGGCAAACAAAGAGGAATCAGATTGCTCACTGTTTAACATTTTCTTCATATTTGTGTGTTTCCTAAGTCACTGTAATGCTTCAGCTCTTGGTCATACATGAAGCCCCATAACGCCCAATCAGTGATAGGAGAACACGAGTGTGTTATTTAAAAACAATTATATAACATTAAAAATCACTTTAATGCCTTTGAAAGTATCCACAGAGAAGCACTTATTCTACTGCAGGCTGTACTAGAGTTGCCTTCTGTAGAATTCTTTTTTTTTTTTGGTCATCCAACCATCTTTTTTACTTAAGAAAATATTCTCTATCACTAAATCCAGTACTTGCTCTCCCCACTAGGCAACACAAATATTCTGCACAGTATTTTTTTTTTTTCTCATAGCTTTTCTCATCTGCTTGTATTCAGCAGCCCCTATTTTGATGAGAAGTGACAAGTTTTGTGCACACCTGTATATCCTTTGACTTTTTAAAAGAGTTTAGTACCCATGACTAGAGCTGATACTCCCTCTAAGTTTATTCTGAAAAGAACTGGGGTAATGAAAATAATCAAAAACTGTAATTTGATATAAATATTATTTCCTTTAAATAATAATCCTATTTCTATTACATATCATAACTTTAGTCTTGATTTTTACGAAAAGCACTGAGTTCAAAAATTTCACTATCCGATGATAACATTAAAAAATAAATGCATTTTAAGTGCATTTCTATGAATCAAAAATTTTCCTACTTACCAATGCATTGGTAAAATTTTAATAATCAAAGGCCTCAAGTGACATTCTCTACATTCTGTACTTAGACCATCCCTATTTCCAATACAAATACTTTGGTAAAACAAACGCTGATGCTATTTTGGGTTTACTCCACACACAAGCACAACTGTGCAGACACTCACTTGCAGATGAGCCTGGGATGCGCAAGGACAAATTTCAGTCAACATTTGGAGGAACCCCATGTTTCAGAAGTGAGCTTAGCTGAAAACATCCAAATGTATTACGGAAACATCATATTTAAAACCTGCACAGAAAATGGAAACGATTCTGTTTAAGGAAACACAGAAGTCTCGTTAAATACTTTGGGGATATTAAATATGAATATCTAATCTAATTTTCTCCAAGGTATCACTCTATATTATCGCAAATAAACAACTAAAGACTGTATCAAGGTGTGGAATATCATTAGCCTGAGAAAAGGCTAGAAAAATGGATTACATAAATGACAACTGCAGGAGAAAATGATATTCTATTCTCCTGAACAAATGTTAAGTGCATCCTTACTAATAAAGATTTAAACTTTAACTACATTTGAATATACTGGTTTTCAATTTTGAAGCATCTAAGTTAATTTGCCAAGCTAAATTGGTGCTCAGGTATACTCTAGCTATAAAATACTGCAGATTTATGCAGAAATAAGTCATGAGTATCACACTCCAGAGTAGTGCTATGAAAGCAAACCAGAGTCATTACTGAACAAGAAAAAAATAATTCCAAGATTTTACATCTTCTTAGAGTGGTATCAGCTGCTATTCTATTAAGGACAATTATTCTCTATAAAACAGCTAACATTTATACTGAAAAGATGTTAAACTACAGGAGCCAACACAATGTAGACACTGAAGGGAAATACACAAAGATATTGAGCTATTACCACACAAAATAGGCTGTGCTATCTCAGAGTTAAAACGCTATTCCAAAATATGATCCTGTTTTCATAATCTGTTTTAAATAAAATGTTTAATTCACTCAGGATTACATGATCTCATTTACTTGCACATTATCAACTGAAGAACACTGAAATTTTCCACAAGATTTCTATACTCTAAAAATATATTAATTATTATATATTAATAATTACTTGGTGTTACTTATTAAAACAGATGACAGGTAATTAGCTCATATTCCTATTTCATTTCTTTTAACACAGCATATCAAATTTGAAAATAATGTATGGATAATAGCATTGGGATGCTGATTTTAGCTGCCAGAAAAGAAATTTTTGAAGGGGAGTTGGGGGATAAGTAAAGCAATTATGTCAAAATTAATGCTCTTGTTTTAGTTTCAGCAAACAAATCTAAATAAGTCATTCTTTGATTTTAGTTTACCATGTAATGCTCTGCAGCTCATTATCCTTGGAGTCACGAATGAGCTGTGACTCTACACCTGGCCTCTCCGATCATAACGCCTATGGCCTCCTCCACTTTCATTTCCTCTTTCTACAATGAGTTTTAATATTAAAGAAAAACACTCACGCATCTTACATACACATTGATGGACGGCCAGCTTCCAGAAAATCATGAGCTACAAAGAGAGGGGGGAAATCTTAATGCAATACTATGTCGAAGGGTATTAGGTGCTGGGTAAGCCAAGGGGTAATATAATCAACAGTATCCGTCCTGCTATTGTTTTGGCATTTGGTATTCAGAGATTTGAAGTAAAGGACAGTAATACTATTCTAGTGGTCATCCAGGTTATGACTCAGATCCTTAAACTAATAAGAGTCTAAATGCACTATCTTCACTTGCTCATCAATTCAAGTTTACAGAACCACATTTTGGAAGAAATAAACAGTTTTCTTCTATGTCTGGAAATAAAAACAAGGCATTCCATAAAAAATGTAGTTAAGTACTTGACAATAAGAAAAAAGAAATTGTTTTAGATCATTAAAACATTCTAGGAGACTGTCTTCTAAAAAAAAGTGAAGGGACATAAATTTCTTATATATTTACCTTTTTATTACAATCCTGTTTCTGCACAATAAGCATGCCTTCCTCTACATATTTTTACTGAACACTAATAAACGTTTGCTTAATAATATACTATGCTATTTATGCTTTTCTTTCTAAATCAGGAACCATTATTCCACAAAGATGGAAGCACAAAAAAAGTCGACAAAGGCATTGCCAAAAAGCCACAAGTAGTATTAATACATGCCAGAACACTTAACACTGAACTATCATTTCTCTCTAAAACTTCTGCTGCCAAAGTGCTCACAAAATCTGGAAGCTCAAAGACAGGTTTCCAT